>NW_026776838.1:0-104411 GCF_030936135.1 Gavia stellata
GGGGGGCATGTACATACGTGAATGACATTATTAAAGGAATGAGCTGCTGGTTGGGGCAGCTTCCCTTGTTTTGTGTCTTTTTTTTTTGGGGGGGGGGGGGGGGTGTTTGTGAATAAAAAGGGTGGGGTTGGAGGGGTCTGGGGGGTGTGATGGGGTGCCCCAAATGACACCAGAGGCAGGGGGGGGGGTCGGTGGATGTGATGATGCTGTGGAGGAGCAGGTGAGTGGGGGTTGGTGGGTCATAGGGGGGTCCTGCCAAAAAAGGGGGGTCCCAGCCCAAAAATGCCTGAAAATTCATGGGGTTGAGTGGAGAGGGGAAAAAAAAAAATTTAAAAACTCTAAATATGGGTGTGAGGCATTGAAATAGAGAAAAGTCTCGGTTTTGTAGTTACTAAAAAAAAATGCTCATTTAATATATATATATATAAAAGGATTTAAAAATAAAACCCTCTATCTACTATATTATAAAAGGGAATTTGGAATATAGAAAATTCTAAATAGAGAGAGATAGGGTTTTAAAATACAAAAATAACTCGTGTATGTAGAAATTAAATAAAGGACCTTAAAATGCTAAAAAAAAAAAAAAAAAGACATGCTTGACAATACGGAGGTGTTTAAAATAGAAAAGAGCTCTGAACAGAGCTGGCTGCACTTGCTACGCGTTACCTGGTAAGTCTAAAGAGGCAGAAGCGTAAACGGAGATCTGAGTGTACAGCTGTGTAACCGGATACAAGTGTAAATAGCGAGGTCTGCAAAGATACTCAGGTGTCGAAATACCTAAGTCCAAACTTGTGTGGTCTAAGCAGGTAAGTGTTAGCAGGTGTCTGAATAGGTACTCCCGTGTAGTGTCAAGAGGCAGGGTCTAAACGGAGCTCTGTTATCTCTACTTACCCTTTTGTCAGTCTGAACGTGTTGTAGAGAAGCGTAAATAGTTCTCTGTGTCAAGACCTGTATCTCTAAAGGGATACCCCAGTGGCAATAGATGCTGTACACAACATCAGCACATTCCGTAGGTGGGGGCTGTGTGTCAACCGCTCGGTGAGTGTCAACGTCTGTGATGCACCAGACTTTTAAAAGGGGCCGTGCGCGCGGGTGGGGGGACGGGACGGGACCTGCCCCCATGGCATGAAAATACCCCAATCCCCTGATTGTGAGTTTGCCATGGGGAGAAAAGAAAAAAAAAAAAAAAAAGAAAAGGAAATAATTTTGGGGCAAAAAGGGCTTAACTTCGGGCCCCAGGGAAAGCCACCGCGCATGCGCGGCCCCCGGGCTGCAGTACCGGGCTTTGGTCACAGGGCGGCAGCACTGAGCGCGGCCAAAAGGCGGCCACTGCGCATGCGCAGGACTCGGCGTGCAGTACCAGGGTTTGGTCACACGGTGGCAGCAGCGAGCGTGGCGAAAACCCCGCCACTGCGCATGCGCGGGTCAGGCTGCAGTACCGGACGTTGGTCACAGGGTGGCAGCAGCGAGCTCGGAGAACACCCCGCCACTGCGCATGCGCGGCGTCCGACTGCAGTACCGCCTTCTGGTCACAGGGTGGCAGCAGCGAGGGCGGCAAAACCCCGCCACTGCGCATGCGCGGCACCCAGCCTGCAGTACCGGGCTTTGGTCACAGGGCGGCAGCACTGAGGGCAGCAAAAAAGCGGCCACTGCGCATGCGGAGCACTCGGGCTGCAGTACCGCATTTTGGCCACAGGGTGGCAGCAGCGAGAGCAGTCAGAAAGGACACACTGCGCATGCGCGACGCTCGGGCTGCAGTACCGCGCGTTGGTCACAGGGTGGCGGCAGCGAGCGCTGTAAAAAAAACCCAGCCACTGCGCATGCGCGGAGCCGTCTGCAATACCGGACTTTGGTCACATGAGAGAAGCAGCGAGCGCGGCAAAAAAAGCAACACTGCGCATGCGGATCGCTCGGACTGCAGTACCGCACCACTATCACCAGGTGGCAGCAGAGAGCGACGAGAAGCAGCCACCGCGCATGCGCTACATCCGGGAAGCCCGGGAAGGGGCAGTGTACCGGCACCGAGCCCCGAAGCACAGTCGCCCTCGGGACTTCTATGCCTTAATGAATAAAGACTCGCCGTGTCCTTTGCAGTCCCGGCTGTGGCTGTAGGGCTGTGCACTTGGAGAGCGGCTGTCACAGAGTCCAGGGGAGGAGGTGATAGAGTGGCTGTAAGGGGCTGCGGCTGCAGCTGCGGGCTGGGGGAGCCCCAGGTGGGGCCAGTGGGGCTGCTGGTGATGGCCCCTCCCTGTAAAGGGGCTGCTGGGGAGGGGCTGCCGCCGGTGCTGCCCTGCCCCGGGTGGCCGTGGCGGGGTCGGTGTGAGCCGCGGGAGGAGCAGAGCGGTCGCCGAGCGTGGCCAGGCTGCGGCTGCGGCGCGGGAGAAAAGGTGAGCGGGGCAGGGCGTCCCTTTTGGACCCCGAACGTCCCAGGCGGTGGTGGCCCCAGGGGTGGGGGGCCGTGCGGGGGTGTCTCCTGCTTGCCGCTGCCCGGGGTGGCAGGACGGGAGGCGTCGAACCGGCCGCTGCGGCAGGCTCCCGCTCAGCTGGAGGCGGGCGGGGTCCGGGCAGCCCCCGGGAGCCAGCCGAGAGCTGGCAGAGGGGAAGAGGGGAAGGAGGCGGACGGCCGCCCAGGCGCAGCCCCCGGCTGTCCCCCCAACTCGCCAGACCTGTCCCCGAGCCTCCCCCGGCCCCGCAGCTGCCCCCCGTGCAGCTGCCCCCAGCTCCGGCACCTCCCGTGAGGCCTGTCCCGTAGCCCCAGGCCACTCCCGAGCCCTGTCCTGGTGGCGGCAAGCTGGCCCTCGAATGTGCTTGATTCTTCCTTAACGCGGGTGCCGTTAGCAGCCGTGCAGGGAAGGAGCAGCATCTCCAGAAGTCACAGAATCGCAGGCTCATTTAGCTTGGAAAAGACCTTTAAGATCATCAAGTCCAACTGTTAACCCAGCCCTGCTAAGTCCACTGCTAAACCGTGTCACAAAGCACTTCATCCACACGTCTTTTAAAAACCTCCAGGGATGAGGACTCAACCACCTCCCTGGGCAGCCTGTTGCAGTGTCCAACAACCCTTTCGGTGAAGAAATTTTTCCTAATATCCAGCCTAAACTTCCCCTGATGCGACCTGTGGTGTTTCCTCTTGTCCTATCACTTGTCACTTGGGAGAAGTCCCTGCGGAAGGAGGGGCTCCGTCCGGGCAGGGAGCTACAGTAATAACTGTCGCTGCTGCTTCTTTCCCTCTCCCAGAGGCTGTGCTGAGGGCATGGTTGTCTGTTCCTCCCCTAGGGATGCTGTTGACTGTGCCCGCCTCAGGCTTGCGTGGGTTGTCTCTGCCCGGCCTCGCTCTCCTCGCGGTGTCGGGGTGAAATGGGACAGGCGGAGCGCTTACTGGCTGTGGGCAGGAGCTGCCGCGGCTGAAGCTGGAGAGGCTGGAGAACGGTAAATAGGAAGAAATCGAAGGCCGTCTGGCTGGCAGCTGCCTCTCCTGCTGCAGGCAAGAGAGACCCTGCCTCTCCCCATGCGGAAGGATCCCTCTTTGTAGTCCACAGGAGGCCAGACCGTCTGTATGCATCACCAAAAGCGCGGTACGGCCGTGTAGTGCGCGAGCAAGGCTACGCGTCTAGGAAGCCCTGTCTCGTAAGAGCTGAGAGATGCCCACATATTCTCTTAGGTGGAGCACAGCCAAGCGACCGGAGTTACAGGAGAAGGAGGAGAGAAGGAGAAGGAAGCGTCTGAACGGTCCAAGTCTCCCGGCAGCGCCTAGAGCGAGAGCTGCGGTGAGTCCCGGGTCCTCGGGGCCCTGTGGCCCCTCTTCTGTGTCCCAGTCCCTCTCTTTCCTGTGCTGCTGTGATTTTTTTTTTTTTTTCTTTTTTCCCTGCTTCCCTGTACCTCTTCTCTCTCTTTTTCTGTCCTGCTCCTTCTTCCTCTCTCTTGCTCTGCCGCTCCCTTTTCTTTTTCTCTCTGCGCTTTTGCCCTGCTCCCTCTCCCTCTTTTTTTCATCCTCTGTCGTCTCTGTCCTGCAGCCTAGCGCTGTCGTTTCTTTTTCCATCCCTTTGTCCTGATCTGCGTCTGCCTCTTTTTTTCTCCCCAGAATTTCTCTGGCTTGCTCCCTGGCCTTCTTTTCCTCTCTGCACCCGTATGTGCCATTCCATGTCCCTGCCCTCGTATCTTTCGCCCTCTTTCCTTTTCTTTCTCACTCTCTCTCTCCCCCCCCCGCCTTTGTCTTGCTTGCTGTCACTGTTTTTTTCTTATTCTGCATCTTGCTGTCCCTGTCCTCCTTCCTGTTCATCTCTTACTCTCTCTGACCCTTTGGGCTGCTCCCTAGTCCTCTTACTTATTGCTTCGCTTCTCTGTCCCGCTCGCTGTCCCTGTTTTTTCTCTCGTTCCATTTCTCTGCCGTTCTCTCTGTGGCTCTCGTGGGCTCTCTATCCCCGCGTCCTGCTCCCTGTCCCTCTCCCTTCCGCGGTATCCCACTTCCTGGCTCCCTGTCCCTCACCTGTTTTTGATATCTCTCTGTCCTTCCCCCTGTCTTTCCTTGTCCCTCTGGCCTGCTACTGTTGGGGATTTCGTGCGGTTTTTTGCTTTTCTTTCTCAATCTCTCTGCCTTGGTCCTGTCACTCTCCTTCTCTCTCTATCTCTAAAGTTTTTTTTCTCCACCTCTGCCCCGCTCCCTCTCTCTCTTCTCTTATTCTGTCCGTCCTCCCCCTGACTTCCTGCCCGTGTTATCTCCGTACCGCTGCCTATCCCGTCGTTCCTCGCTGTGTCCCCCTGTCCAGCTCGCTGTCCCGTTATTCCCCTCTGTCCTGCTCCCGGGCCTTTGTTCTCATTCTGCGGTCCGTCAGACCACCTTCAATAACGGCACGCTCTCCGCGGCAGCAGGAGAGCTGCTGGCGTCGGGTGGGATTTGCCTTTCTCAGAGTGGGAAGAGGGTCTTTGCTCGTGGGCTAGCGGGGCTCGTTGGCAGACCTACCTTCAAACTAGGCTTGAGGCGGGGGGAGGGATTTAATGTCAGGCTTGCTCGGGACAAGCTGTGGGACGACGCGCCAAGGCTAGAGGGAGGGGCTGCTAGCGAGGGCCCTCAGCCGGTTGCTCTGGGACGTGCCGGGTACACTGGAGCGCGCTTGAAGTCTTACGGAGGTGAGCCGGGGGCTCCTCGGGTAGTAGGAGCCAACAGGGAAACACGGGTGGAGTACCTGAAGGGAGTTAAGGGGCGTTCCTCCGAGAAGGCGACACGGCCGACAGCCCAGCTGAAGTGCCTCTACCCCGATGCGCGCAGCACGGGCGGCAAACGGGAGGAGCCGCCAGCCACCGCGCCGCTAGAAAGCTACGACCTCGTGGCCGTTACTGAAACTTGGCGGGACGAATCCCGTGACTGGAGCGCGGCTGTCGATGGCCGCCGGCTGTTCAGAAGGGGCAGGCGAGGAAGGAGGGGCGGAGGGGTTGCCCTCCGCGTCAAGAAATGGATCGACTGTGAAGAGCTGTCTCTGACTAAGAGCCCGAGCAGGGTGAAAGCTTAGGGGTAAGAATGAGAGACTGAGGGGACACAGGGAGCCTCGTCGCTGGTGTTTCCTACAGGCGAGCCCTTCTCGCTCCGGCTGCGGGAGGAGGCGTCGCGCTCGCGGGCTCTCGCCCCGCCGGGGGACTTCAGCCACCCCGACATCTGCTGGAAGAGTTACACGGCGAGCTGTAGGCAACGCAGGAGACTCCTGGAGCGCGCGGAGGACAACTTCTTAAGCCAGGTAACAGACGGCCCTACCAGAGGGGACGCGCGAGGCTGGGCCTGACGGTCACCAGCGCGAACGAGCTAGTCAGCGATGTCACGGTGGGAGGCAGCCTGGGCTGCAGCGATCGTGCACTGGTGGAGTTCTCGGTCCTGAGGGATGTGGGACAGGCGAGGAGTGAAGTCAGGACCCTGCACTGTAGGAAAGCAAACTTCCAGCTGTTCAAGCAGTTAGTCAATAGGATCCTCTGGGCAACTGCCCACGGGGACGAGGGAGCGGAACAGGGCTGGCGGATCTTTAAGGACGCTTTCCAAAGAGTGCGAGGGCTCTCGATCCCCGGGGGTAAGCAATCGGGAAAGGAAGGCGAGAGACAGGCGTGGGTGAGTCGAGGCCTGCTGGTCAAACTAAAGGGCAAGAGGGAAGCGATCGTGCCCCTGTACTCGGCCCTGGTGAGGCCGCACCTCGAATGCTGTGTTCCGTTTTGGGCCCCTCACTACAAGAAGGACACTGAGGTGCTGGAGCGTGCCCAGAGAAGGGCCGTGAAGCTGGTGAGGGGTCTGGAGCAGGAGCCTCACGAGGAGCGGCTGAGGGAGCTGGGGTTGTTCAGTCTGGAGAAGAGGAGGCTGAGGGGAGACCTTATCGCTCTCTACAACTGCCTGAAAAGGGGGTTGTGGTGAGGTGGGTGGTGGTCTCTTCTCCCAAGCGACAAGCGGTAGGACGAGAGGAAACGGCCTCGAGTTGCATCAGCAACGCCGGTAGCCCCTCTGGGATGACCTATTTAAGAAGGGCTAAAAAATGCTGCGCAGAAGCTGTGATAGAGAAAACGTCAGTGTGAAACAGCCCTGGAGACGGTGTGTAGCTATGTGGTTTGGTTTGTGTTGTGTCCCTGTCCACCCCCGCCCCATCGTTCGTTGTCCTGGCTCCCTGTCCCTGTTGTTTCATTCCTCCCTCCCTGCCCTGTTCTTTGTTGCTTTTTTGTCTTTCTCTTTCTCTCTCTCTCTCTGTCCGGCTCCCTGTCCCTCTTCTTTTTTCCTCCCTCTCTGTCATGCTGCCCATCGCGGGTTTTTTTCTGCATCTCCGTCCTGCTCCCCGTCCTTCTTTGTCAGTCCCTGTCCCGCTCCCTCTCCCTCTTTCTGCTGCCTCTCTTCCTGTCTGCCTGCCGCTTCTTTCTCCATCTCTGTTGGCTCCCTGTCTTTCTGTCGCTGGCCCAGTCCCTGCCTCACGCTTTCTCGCTACACCCCCGCTGCCCAGCTGGCTGCCGCTTTTCTCACGCCACCCTCCCCCGGCTTCTAGCGTCCCGCACCCCGCTCCTCCTCTTCGGCGGCCTTCACCTCTGCCCAGGAGCCGGTAGACCGACTGACGGTCTCTTCCCTGCCGGGTGATGAGTGTGGCTCCCGAAACGACTGCCGAGGTGTCCCAGGGCAGGGGGAGCGGTGGGGGCCCGGAGCAGACTGGCTCCCGGGACTGGGTATGTGTGTGACCGGATAAACCCTCGCCATCTCCTTTGCACTCCCGGCTGCCTTTGCACTCCCTTTGCACTGGCTGAGGGCCTGCGACAGAGCCCCGGGGACGAGGTGACATGCCGTGAGGGTGGGGCCGTGGCCCCTGTTCCCGCTGGGCTCCTTCCGGCTGGGGACTGGGGGCTGGGGCTGCTGGTGCCCCAGGTGGGGCCAGTGAGGCTACTGGTGCCCCAGGTGGGGCCAGTGAGGCTGCTGGTGATGGCCCCTCCCTGTAAAGGGGCTGCTGGGGAGGGGCTGCCGCCGGTGCTGCCCTGCCCCGGGTGGCCGTGGCGGGGTCGGTGTGAGCCGCAGGAGGAGCGGAGCGGAGCGGTCGCCGAGCGTGGCCAGGCTGCGGCTGCAGCGCGGGAGAAAAGGTGAGCGGGGCAGGGCGTCCCTTTTGGACCCCGAACGTCCCAGGCGGTGGTGGCCCCGGGGGTGGGGGGGGGCGCCTCTGCCGAGTGCCGGGGCGGGTGCGGGGGGTTCGCTGGGGGCCAGGGAGCCCCTGCGGAGGGAGGGGCACTGGGTCTGGTGGCGGGCTGCGCAGTGGACCGGCGGTTCCCGGGGAAAGCCCCGAGGAAGGTGGCGGGGCCGGCGGGGGCCATGTCGGATGCAAGGGGAAGCGGCGGGGCCGCGGCGGCTGAAGGGGGGGGCGGGCCGCGCCGTGTCGGAGCCGGAGCCGGAGCCGGTTGCCGCGCCGTGCCGGAGCCGGGGCGGCTGGGGGGGCCGCGCCGTGCCGGAGCCGGATCCGTATCCGGGGGGGCCGCGCCGTGCCGGAGCCGGGGCAGCCCGGAGCGGCGCTGGCGAGCGCGGGGCTGCGCTCGCGTCTCGGCGGGTCTTCCGCGTGCGGCGGAGGGCGGGTACGGTGTCCCTGCAGGGTCAGAAAGCATGGCGGGCTGCCTGTGGCGGCATGCCGGAAGCAGCGCGTCGGCTGGGGTGCTTCGCGGAGCACGCCGGGAGGCGTAGTCTTCCGGCAGGGGGCTGCCGGGCGGCCATGCTGTGTTTGCCAGTGCATGCCGGGAGGTGTAGTTTTTGCGGACTCGGCTGCCGGGCAGCCGCGCTGCTCTCGGGCGCGTGCCGGGAGACGCAGTCCTTGCTACCGGCGGGGCCCCCGCTGCGCGGCGCGAGGTGTCGTTTTTGTTGCCGCTTTCGTGTGGTTTTCTGCCGGCTTCCAGCGGTGCCCGCTTCCCGGCAAGCGGCACCGCGGCTTGGGCGCCGCGCATGCGCGGAGGGTGCTGCTGTGCTCCACGTTGCCGTCCGCCGCTACGGGCGACGCGATGCCGCGGTGCCTGCGGGGTGATGCCCCCCGCGCCCGTTGCTGCCCCCCGGTAAGGAAACGCCGCCGCCCGAGGTGCGCGGTGCCGGTGGGCGCTCGGGGCGCCAAGCAGGGTCCTGCAGCGGCGGCACTGCAGCCCGGCGTTGGCGCATCAGCAGTGGCCCCTCCGGCGCATGCGTGGTGCCCGAGAGCAGCATGGCGGCGCGGCGGGGTAAGGGCCAGGGCCGGGGCCGGGGCCGCGGCCGCCGGTGAGGCGCGAGGCCTTGGGCGCCTGCGGGGGTGTCTCCTGCCCGCCGGGCGGGAGGCTGCGAACCGGCCGCTGTGGCAGGCTGCCGCTCAGCTGGAGGCGGGCCGGGTCCGGGCAGCCCCCGGGAGCCAGGCGCGGGCTGGCAGAGGGGAAGGAGGCAGACAGCTGCCCAGGCGCAGCCCCCAGCTGTCCTGTAGCCCCAGGCCACCCGCAAGCCCTGTCCCGGCGGCAGTAAGCTGGCCCTCGAACGCGCTTGGTTCTCCCTTAAGGAGGCGGGTGCCGTTAGCAGCCGTGCGGGGAAGGAGCGGGGTCTCCAGAAGTCCCTGCGGAAGGAGGGCCTCCGGCTGTGCGGGGAAGGAGCTACGGTAATAACGGTCGCTGCTGCTTCTTTCCCTCTCCCAGAGGCTGCGCCGAGGGCAGGGTTGTCTGTTCCTCCCCCGGGGATGCCCTTGACTGTGCCCGCCTCCGGCTTGCGTGGGTTGTCTCTGCCCGGCCTCGCTCTCGTCGCGGCGTGGAAAAGGGACGGGCGGAGCGCTTACTGGCTGTGGGCAGGGGCTGCTGCGGCTGAAGCCGGAGAGGCCGGAGAAAGGTAAAGCGGAAGAAATCGAGTGCCGTCCAGCTGGCAGCTGCCTCTCCCGCTGCAGGCAAGAGAGATCCTGCCTCTCCCCGTGCGGAAGGATCCCTCTTTGTAGTCCACGGGAGACCAGACCGCCGGTGTGCGCCGCAGGGTCTGTACGCGTCACCAAAAGCACGGTACGGCCGCGTAGCGCGTGAGTGAGCGAGGCTACGCGTCTAGGAAGCCTCGTCTCGTAAGCCACAAAGAGCGGCTGAACTGAAGAATCGGTGCAAGCATTTACTTTGACGTTTTGCGCGCTTCCGCTAAGGAAGCGTGTTGGGGGAAATAATCTGTGTAACAGCTTACAAAACTTACAAACTTACACCAACTTACAAACATACTAGTATGAAACACCCCCTCAACGTCAGAAGATGTTCGGTTTCGGTAAGAGTTAGTAAATGGAGACTAAAAGCCTGCCGAGATGCTTCTTGTTGAAGAAGGTCTTTCAAAAGCACCTCTGAATATCAAAGGCAGGGAGCTCTATGAAAGGAGTCTTGAAGCAGGTGTAATTGGGAACATTTGACATTTAAACGGGCACTAAGCCAACTGGTTTGGGGGCCAAAAGCAGAAGCCGGTTTGGCTGGTTTTGCGGTGTGGGTGGGTGGGAGGGCATTGGGGGCTGCAGAGGAAAGCAGGGGGTGGGCAAGGTGCGTGGGCCCTCCCTGGAGGTGGGGGTCTGGTAGTGTCGGAGCCTGAAGTTCGGCAGGCTGGCGTGCACCAGGCTGAACTCAATGTTTGAGGTGGTCTCGGGCGGGAAGGGTGCTTTTCAGACCCCGCACGCCCTCTTTGAGTCCAGCTCTTCTTTGTACGCCGCTTAGTATAGTTATTCGCTAATGAATGATACAAACTAATTAATATTTATACAACGTACAAGGATGGTGTTTAATTCTAATGCTCAAGTTTTGACAGCAATTGATTTACAACCTTGCCAGAAGCCCAGACTGCTGCAACTAGCTGGAGCTTGTAAGGAGAAGGAGCTGAAATCAACTGGAGCTTCAGTGCAGAGCTGAAGCTTCAATTAGCCGGAACCGTAGCAAGCAGGAGCTGGAACGAGACGGGGTGTCCGCTGCCTGGAGCGTGCGTTAAAGCCAGAGCCAAAATTACCTGCAGCTGTAATGAGCAGGAGCTGCAGTTAGCTGGAGCGTCTATTCGCCGGAGCATCCGTCGGCTGGCCGGCACTCCCAGCGCGGCTGAGGAGCAGCCAGGCGCAGGCAGGGCTGACTCCAGCGAGGAGCTCCGAGCCGCGGGGAGGCGAGTCATCCTTCTGCCAGCGGGCCCAGCCTCTTCCCTCGGGGCCTCGGGGCTTAAATCCACGCCACGCACCTCTCTCTGCCTGGAGGGTCTCTCCCGTCCCAGGTTCCCCGAGGGCAAAAGTGTGGTGGGGGGGTCCCCTGGCTCTCCCAGGGCAGCCCCGCTGTGAGGGGGCGAGGGCGAGGCGGCAGCACGAGGCATCCTCGTCTCCCTGGTACCTGGCAAAGGGGAGAGAAACCGGCCGGTCGGAGCTCCTGGGGTGCGCCGCCCAGCCCCACGCGGCCCCTCTGGCAGAATCCTCCCCTGTGTTTTCACCGTTGGCTGGGTGCGACAAACCAGTTCATTTTCTGCCTCCTCTTTTCCCAGCGCCGCCTTCTGCGTCACGTGGAGAAAGTCCTGCGTGGTTGATTCCGCTTGCTGCTCAGGTAATCGCGCGCGTGGGGCTGGGGGAGCGGGGAGAAAATCTTGCGAGTTCATTCAAGGGCACTACAGATATTTTGCATCAAACACAGAGAAAAGGCAAATTTGCTGCCAGTGCGGAAAAGCCGAGGGAAAATGGGCGGTTAACAGAGCGCGCCTCGCTCCTGAATTGGTCCCTGGGTAGTTAAGAATGTTTTCCTTTCAGGTAAAAGAATGGACTTTCATCTACGATACATTAAGAGCTGCGCGTTATCTTCTTTAGGGTCGAGTCTTTCTCTTCTGTTTGTTCGTGCCGATTTTATGGGCAAGTTGGAAATAGCCTTTTATTTTTATATGCATAACTAAATTTTCAGTAACACGTGGTGTCAGTATAGTTAATTTCTGAGCACCTAGATGCCAGTAGAAATGTCATGAATTAAACATGATGGAAACTGATACTTAAGCTCGATTTTTTTTTTTTTTTTTTTTTTTTTCTTTTTTGAAATTTGTTTTTTTCCCCCCACTATAGAGTGTTGATGGCATGCTGTCCCGTGGCTCAATCCTCATTCTATTCAGTGGAGTCTTCAATCTAGGACTTCTCAGTTAAGAAGTTTGTCCTTCCGAAAAAGGACTAGTCTCTCATAGGATTGAGGTATAGACTTGGAGAGTCGCTTAAGTACGTGATCAGAATTAAAGCCAAATTTCACTTAATGTTGCTGCTGTTCATTCATTAATTTCCCCACTACTCCCTCATGGTTGGGAGCTGTGAATCGTAATTTTTTTTCAGTCTCTTAACACATTTTGTTTCCCTCCCCCCAAGACAGGCTATGCTTAAAAGCTAATTAGTTTCCTCAGCGAGGCATAGGTCAGTAAGATGGAGTTATGTTCATTAAAACCATAAAGATGACACCGGTCTTAGAGATTTGGACTATTTCTGAACACGTATTCGTTGCGTGCAAAGGTCATCGGGATACAGACCATCTGCGCTTCATGCTCTGACAAGACAGTATGCTGGGAATGAGCACCGACAGAAAACAAACCAACCAACCGCAAGGTCGTGGTTTCGTTTTGTTGTTGGTTGGTTGGGGTTTTGTGGGTCTTTTTAAGAGCGCGGTGTTGACTGGTGCCAGCCTGCAGAGCTCTTTTGCTGCCTGATCTCTCCTTTACTTCTCTTTCGCTCCTCTTTCGTGGCTGTAATTTCCGTTTGGATAATTTTAGAAGAGCGATTAAGTTACTTGCCTGTGTAAATGTGCTGGTGCTACCAGGAAGGTAAATGCTTGAACCGGTAGTGGGTAACTTGGCTACAGGCAGAATTTCTGAAGGAAGAACGACGACGACGGGAAGCAAAGAGCGAGTTACCAGCAACTTGCGCCTGTCCGACACCTCAAAGGTTTATTGCCCAGTGTTGTTTGGCAGTATGTTCCAAGTGGCTCTTTTTGGTAAGCCTAAACTTTCTGGGAATTCAGGGTTGTGCGTGGAAAAACACGTGCTTCTGTCTGTGTCCCGCTATGTAAATCGCGCCAGTCAATGGGATGTCCAGTGGCAGGGCTGTTCTTCCGTACTCTCGATATTGCTCTAGTGGCGTTGTGATATTTAGACCTAAGAGATGGGTTTAGGAATGGGAGGAGAATGCCTGTTTTCTGTAAGGGCTGTGAATGCTGGCCCTTTCCTCTGTCTGCTGCTTTCCTGTGCACGAGATGAAGCTGTTTTATTTTTCTCCCTTGTTCCTGGCCTAAATGTTGCTGCGGCTGTCGCTGCTGCGGGCTTGCAATTTGTGTTACTGCGTGTTTGTACAGTTCTCGTTGCGGATCGTTTCTGCGGTGGCGAAATGTCAAGATGCGGTTTTCGGTTTAAAGGTTCAGAAAGCGTCATCGGCGACTCCCGGCGTAGGTGCAACTAATCCGGCGCGTGCAGCTGCGCTCGCAGGAATGCTCAGCGGCTCCTCGTGAAAACAGCGAGGTGTGTGGACATCCACAGGGTCGTGCTCTGGGTCTTTGTATTTTTGCTGTGGGACGACGGAATAGAGCGTGTGCCTTTAGATCTAAGGACAGTCAAAAGCTGGGAGGGACCCTAAGCAGGTTTGGTGGCACAAGTGCAGCTTTGAAAAGATCGTGACCGTTTGGAGAAACGGCCGGGACAAAATCATTCCTTTTTTTCAACGAGGCGGCTGACAAGGACAGCTGTGTTGCTGTACTCTTTTAGCAAAAATATTCCGCTTGGGATGTATAAGGTGAGGAAGTCTTCGCTATGCCGTGGAAGGACAAGACAGATGGAAAGAATCCACAGCGGTCTGCAAGTACAAGGTACGTCTACGACGTGTGTCCGCGTTGTTCCTAAGGTATTTGTAGTATGCGCTTTAAGGTTGACGTTAAGAAAGTACCAACTCTCCTCCTATAGTTTTTGCGTTAAAAGTTTTAACGCGAGTACTAACAAGAAGGTCTGTTCTGGAGCGTATTACGCCTATGCAAAGCTTGCTTCCCTCCCTTTATTTTCTCTTGCTGAAAGCGTAATCGTCTGTTTCTGTGCGCTTACTATGAAATGATAACCGTGAAAATAATTTTGTACCAAAAGAGGAAAGAAGCTGTTCGTAAGAGTTCAGATGTTTGGAGGAGACGGACTTTGTTTTAATGATAAAAGCTTTAGGCTTTTTCAGTCAGTAAGTTTTTAAAGTATCTTGTAGTAGTACTCGTAAACCTTACTGAGATGCGGGCATCTGTACTAAAAGCGGTCGAGGTCAAAGAGGAGAGGCGGACAAATCGGCGTCGCTTCCGTGGGTTTTCCAGGCTTTCCCAAGAAGCATTAGCAGCCTTGCAACTGGTGACAGCGAGTCCTGATGCGCTTTTGGTGAGTTACTGCTTCAGTGACGTCCTTTTTCCTTCGCCTACGGCGTGTAATTTCTTTGCTTCGGTCGGAAAGAGATTTTCCGGCATCGAAATCTTTCTCGTTCAAAGAAGTTGCATTTTATGAACTTCCTCTCGGAGCGGAACTTCAGAGGTGGTGTGCTTGGCAGTAGAAGTCATCAGCAACAAGACTTTTCACTCTCTTCCAAAAAAAAAACCCCCCCCAAAAAAACCAAACCAAAACCCCCCAAAAAAGGTCCATTTTCTTCCAGAGACCCGAGCGTAGTAGCGCGGCTTCCAAAAGTTGATGGCGTCGCTGGTCTGCAGGTTCTCAGTTGTAACAGTCGAGATACCATAAAAACGTGTTCCTCCGCATGCTTCGGTGCAGCCAAAAGCATTGGCAAATTCGCCAGTCCTTTTCGGTAGCCTTATGTATTGAAGCACTGGGGATTTAATTTTTCCTTTTCAAAAGCGAAACCGTATGGGTGACTTCTTATCTCGCCGATTTTTCTGTCATCAGTGAAACTTTTTTTTAAAAAAAAAAAGTTACAATTGTATCGTTTAAAAACGGACTTGGATTGTTTAAACTGTAAGTGCCAAATAGCTGTAGCATACGATTGACTAGGTGTATTTAAGCAGGTAGGTGTTTGTTCTAAATCTTTAAAAAGAGAGGCCGTAGAAGGTTACGGGGCTCTTTGCCAGTATTTTGACGGAGCGCTCTGAAGCACTTGGCGTCCGTCTCGCTTTCAGTGGCGCGTTTCCCTGGCAGTTCAGTAGCGTCTCTCGGGCAGTGCAGCTGGCCGGATGTCCCTCCTAATTGCGTGACGCACAGAGAAAAAAGCCCTAGTCAAACTGTGTGCATTTTGCGGCTAGACAGTTTAATGGTATCAATTCACAGCGACGCGAGACAAATTAAAAGTATTTGATTTTCCTTTTGCATTGCAGTATACGTATTTTTCCTGGACGGATGTAGACATCCACACACCTTCTGTTATCAAGTGAATTACTGAAATTTATTCTTTTTATTTTCCTCTTTTTGAAGTTTTACCCTTCACTTCCAATTTTATTGGCCGAGCAAGCGGGATGTGCAGCAGCAGGGCAAGGGCAAGGGCCGGGGACGTTTGTGGTCCAGGGCAGCCCGTCCCGGCACTGGAACGGAGGTGGAGCATCGCAGAGCAGAGCCCGAGCAAGAGACGTGGCACCATCCTCTGGCACGCTCCGTGGGGCAGCTGCCGGCCTGGGGGACGGGGTCTGAGGGGACTGCAACCGTTTGGGGGGGCCACCCCCCCCTTTGTTTGTCTAGCAGAGCCCCCCTTGTGGGGGGGCATGTACATACGTGAATGACATTATTAAAGGAATGAGCTGCTGGTTGGGGCAGCTTCCCTTGTTTTGTGTCTTTTTTTTTTTGGGGGGGGGGGGTGTGTTTGTGAATAAAAAGGGTGGGGTTGGAGGGGTCTGGGGGGTGTGATGGGGTGCCCCAAATGACACCAGAGGCAGGGGGGGGGGTCGGTGGATGTGATGATGCTGTGGAGGAGCAGGTGAGTGGGGGTTGGTGGGTCATAGGGGGGTCCTGCCAAAAAAGGGGGGTCCCAGCCCAAAAATGCCTGAAAATTCATGGGGTTGAGTGGAGAGGGGAAAAAAAAAAAATTTAAAAACTCTAAATATGGGTGTGAGGCATTGAAATAGAGAAAAGTCTCGGTTTTGTAGTTACTAAAAAAAAATGCTCATTTAATATATATATATATAAAAGGATTTAAAAATAAAACCCTCTATCTACTATATTATAAAAGGGAATTTGGAATATAGAAAATTCTAAATAGAGAGAGATAGGGTTTTAAAATACAAAAATAACTCGTGTATGTAGAAATTAAATAAAGGACCTTAAAATGCTAAAAAAAAAAAAAAAAAAGACATGCTTGACAATACGGAGGTGTTTAAAATAGAAAAGAGCTCTGAACAGAGCTGGCTGCACTTGCTACGCGTTACCTGGTAAGTCTAAAGAGGCAGAAGCGTAAACGGAGATCTGAGTGTACAGCTGTGTAACCGGATACAAGTGTAAATAGCGAGGTCTGCAAAGATACTCAGGTGTCGAAATACCTAAGTCCAAACTTGTGTGGTCTAAGCAGGTAAGTGTTAGCAGGTGTCTGAATAGGTACTCCCGTGTAGTGTCAAGAGGCAGGGTCTAAACGGAGCTCTGTTATCTCTACTTACCCTTTTGTCAGTCTGAACGTGTTGTAGAGAAGCGTAAATAGTTCTCTGTGTCAAGACCTGTATCTCTAAAGGGATACCCCAGTGGCAATAGATGCTGTACACAACATCAGCACATTCCGTAGGTGGGGGCTGTGTGTCAACCGCTCGGTGAGTGTCAACGTCTGTGATGCACCAGACTTTTAAAAGGGGCCGTGCGCGCGGGTGGGGGGACGGGACGGGACCTGCCCCCATGGCATGAAAATACCCCAATCCCCTGATTGTGAGTTTGCCATGGGGAGAAAAGAAAAAAAAAAAAAAAAAGAAAAGGAAATAATTTTGGGGCAAAAAGGGCTTAACTTCGGGCCCCAGGGAAAGCCACCGCGCATGCGCGGCCCCCGGGCTGCAGTACCGGGCTTTGGTCACAGGGCGGCAGCACTGAGCGCGGCCAAAAGGCGGCCACTGCGCATGCGCAGGACTCGGCGTGCAGTACCAGGGTTTGGTCACACGGTGGCAGCAGCGAGCGTGGCGAAAACCCCGCCACTGCGCATGCGCGGGCCAGGCTGCAGTACCGGACGTTGGTCACAGGGTGGCAGCAGCGAGCTCGGAGAACACCCCGCCACTGCGCATGCGCGGCGTCCGACTGCAGTACCGCCTTCTGGTCACAGGGTGGCAGCAGCGAGGGCGGCAAAACCCCGCCACTGCGCATGCGCGGCACCCAGCCTGCAGTACCGGGCTTTGGTCACAGGGCGGCAGCACTGAGGGCAGCAAAAAAGCGGCCACTGCGCATGCGGAGCACTCGGGCTGCAGTACCGCATTTTGGCCACAGGGTGGCAGCAGCGAGAGCAGTCAGAAAGGACACACTGCGCATGCGCGACGCTCGGGCTGCAGTACCGCGCGTTGGTCACAGGGTGGCGGCAGCGAGCGCTGTAAAAAAAACCCAGCCACTGCGCATGCGCGGAGCCCGTCTGCAATACCGGACTTTGGTCACATGAGAGAAGCAGCGAGCGCGGCAAAAAAAGCAACACTGCGCATGCGGATCGCTCGGACTGCAGTACCGCACCACTATCACCAGGTGGCAGCAGAGAGCGACGAGAAGCAGCCACCGCGCATGCGCTACATCCGGGAAGCCCGGGGAAGGGGCAGTGTACCGGCACCGAGCCCCGAAGCACAGTCGCCCTCGGGACTTCTATGCCTTAATGAATAAAGACTCGCCGTGTCCTTTGCAGTCCCGGCTGTGGCTGTAGGGCTGTGCACTTGGAGAGCGGCTGTCACAGAGTCCAGGGGAGGAGGTGATAGAGTGGCTGTAAGGGGCTGCGGCTGCAGCTGCGGGCTGGGGGAGCCCCAGGTGGGGCCAGTGGGGCTGCTGGTGATGGCCCCTCCCTGTAAAGGGGCTGCTGGGGAGGGGCTGCCGCCGGTGCTGCCCTGCCCCGGGTGGCCGTGGCGGGGTCGGTGTGAGCCGCGGGAGGAGCAGAGCGGTCGCCGAGCGTGGCCAGGCTGCGGCTGCGGCGCGGGAGAAAAGGTGAGCGGGGCAGGGCGTCCCTTTTGGACCCCGAACGTCCCAGGCGGTGGTGGCCCCAGGGGTGGGGGGCCGTGCGGGGGTGTCTCCTGCTTGCCGCTGCCCGGGGTGGCAGGACGGGAGGCGTCGAACCGGCCGCTGCGGCAGGCTCCCGCTCAGCTGGAGGCGGGCGGGGTCCGGGCAGCCCCCGGGAGCCAGCCGAGAGCTGGCAGAGGGGAAGAGGGGAAGGAGGCGGACGGCCGCCCAGGCGCAGCCCCCGGCTGTCCCCCCAACTCGCCAGACCTGTCCCCGAGCCTCCCCCGGCCCCGCAGCTGCCCCCCGTGCAGCTGCCCCCAGCTCCGGCACCTCCCGTGAGGCCTGTCCCGTAGCCCCAGGCCACTCCCGAGCCCTGTCCTGGTGGCGGCAAGCTGGCCCTCGAATGTGCTTGATTCTTCCTTAACGCGGGTGCCGTTAGCAGCCGTGCAGGGAAGGAGCAGCATCTCCAGAAGTCACAGAATCGCAGGCTCATTTAGCTTGGAAAAGACCTTTAAGATCATCAAGTCCAACTGTTAACCCAGCCCTGCTAAGTCCACTGCTAAACCGTGTCACAAAGCACTTCATCCACACGTCTTTTAAAAACCTCCAGGGATGAGGACTCAACCACCTCCCTGGGCAGCCTGTTGCAGTGTCCAACAACCCTTTCGGTGAAGAAATTTTTCCTAATATCCAGCCTAAACTTCCCCTGATGCGACCTGTGGTGTTTCCTCTTGTCCTATCACTTGTCACTTGGGAGAAGTCCCTGCGGAAGGAGGGGCTCCGTCCGGGCAGGGAGCTACAGTAATAACTGTCGCTGCTGCTTCTTTCCCTCTCCCAGAGGCTGTGCTGAGGGCATGGTTGTCTGTTCCTCCCCTAGGGATGCTGTTGACTGTGCCCGCCTCAGGCTTGCGTGGGTTGTCTCTGCCCGGCCTCGCTCTCCTCGCGGTGTCGGGGTGAAATGGGACAGGCGGAGCGCTTACTGGCTGTGGGCAGGAGCTGCCGCGGCTGAAGCTGGAGAGGCTGGAGAACGGTAAATAGGAAGAAATCGAAGGCCGTCTGGCTGGCAGCTGCCTCTCCTGCTGCAGGCAAGAGAGACCCTGCCTCTCCCCATGCGGAAGGATCCCTCTTTGTAGTCCACAGGAGGCCAGACCGTCTGTATGCATCACCAAAAGCGCGGTACGGCCGTGTAGTGCGCGAGCAAGGCTACGCGTCTAGGAAGCCCTGTCTCGTAAGAGCTGAGAGATGCCCACATATTCTCTTAGGTGGAGCACAGCCAAGCGACCGGAGTTACAGGAGAAGGAGGAGAGAAGGAGAAGGAAGCGTCTGAACGGTCCAAGTCTCCCGGCAGCGCCTAGAGCGAGAGCTGCGGTGAGTCCCGGGTCCTCGGGGCCCTGTGGCCCCTCTTCTGTGTCCCAGTCCCTCTCTTTCCTGTGCTGCTGTGATTTTTTTTTTTTTTCTTTTTTCCCTGCTTCCCTGTACCTCTTCTCTCTCTTTTTCTGTCCTGCTCCTTCTTCCTCTCTCTTGCTCTGCCGCTCCCTTTTCTTTTTCTCTCTGCGCTTTTGCCCTGCTCCCTCTCCCTCTTTTTTTCATCCTCTGTCGTCTCTGTCCTGCAGCCTAGCGCTGTCGTTTCTTTTTCCATCCCTTTGTCCTGATCTGCGTCTGCCTCTTTTTTTCTCCCCAGAATTTCTCTGGCTTGCTCCCTGGCCTTCTTTTCCTCTCTGCACCCGTATGTGCCATTCCATGTCCCTGCCCTCGTATCTTTCGCCCTCTTTCCTTTTCTTTCTCACTCTCTCTCTCCCCCCCCCGCCTTTGTCTTGCTTGCTGTCACTGTTTTTTTCTTATTCTGCATCTTGCTGTCCCTGTCCTCCTTCCTGTTCATCTCTTACTCTCTCTGACCCTTTGGGCTGCTCCCTAGTCCTCTTACTTATTGCTTCGCTTCTCTGTCCCGCTCGCTGTCCCTGTTTTTTCTCTCGTTCCATTTCTCTGCCGTTCTCTCTGTGGCTCTCGTGGGCTCTCTATCCCCGCGTCCTGCTCCCTGTCCCTCTCCCTTCCGCGGTATCCCACTTCCTGGCTCCCTGTCCCTCACCTGTTTTTGATATCTCTCTGTCCTTCCCCCTGTCTTTCCTTGTCCCTCTGGCCTGCTACTGTTGGGGATTTCGTGCGGTTTTTTTGCTTTTCTTTCTCAATCTCTCTGCCTTGGTCCTGTCACTCTCCTTCTCTCTCTATCTCTAAAGTTTTTTTTCTCCACCTCTGCCCCGCTCCCTCTCTCTCTTCTCTTATTCTGTCCGTCCTCCGTCCTCCCCCTGACTTCCTGCCCGTGTTATCTCCGTACCGCTGCCTATCCCGTCGTTCCTCGCTGTGTCCCCCTGTCCAGCTCGCTGTCCCGTTATTCCCCTCTGTCCTGCTCCCGGGCCTTTGTTCTCATTCTGCGGTCCGTCAGACCACCTTCAATAACGGCACGCTCTCCGCGGCAGCAGGAGAGCTGCTGGCGTCGGGTGGGATTTGCCTTTCTCAGAGTGGGAAGAGGGTCTTTGCTCGTGGGCTAGCGGGGCTCGTTGGCAGACCTACCTTCAAACTAGGCTTGAGGCGGGGGGAGGGATTTAATGTCAGGCTTGCTCGGGACAAGCTGTGGGACGACGCGCCAAGGCTAGAGGGAGGGGCTGCTAGCGAGGGCCTTCAGCCGGTTGCTCTGGGACGTGCCGGGTACACTGGAGCGCGCTTGAAGTCTTACGGAGGTGAGCCGGGGGCTCCTCGGGTAGTAGGAGCCAACAGGGAAACACGGGTGGAGTACCTGAAGGGAGTTAAGGGGCGTTCCTCCGAGAAGGCGACACGGCCGACAGCCCAGCTGAAGTGCCTCTACCCCGATGCGCGCAGCACGGGCGGCAAACGGGAGGAGCCGCCAGCCACCGCGCCGCTAGAAAGCTACGACCTCGTGGCCGTTACTGAAACTTGGCGGGACGAATCCCGTGACTGGAGCGCGGCTGTCGATGGCCGCCGGCTGTTCAGAAGGGGCAGGCGAGGAAGGAGGGGCGGAGGGGTTGCCCTCCGCGTCAAGAAATGGATCGACTGTGAAGAGCTGTCTCTGACTAAGAGCCCCGAGCAGGGTGAAAGCTTAGGGGTAAGAATGAGAGACTGAGGGGACACAGGGAGCCTCGTCGCTGGTGTTTCCTACAGGCGAGCCCTTCTCGCTCCGGCTGCGGGAGGAGGCGTCGCGCTCGCGGGCTCTCGCCCCGCCGGGGGACTTCAGCCACCCCGACATCTGCTGGAAGAGTTACACGGCGAGCTGTAGGCAACGCAGGAGACTCCTGGAGCGCGCGGAGGACAACTTCTTAAGCCAGGTAACAGACGGCCCTACCAGAGGGGACGCGCGAGGCTGGGCCTGACGGTCACCAGCGCGAACGAGCTAGTCAGCGATGTCACGGTGGGAGGCAGCCTGGGCTGCAGCGATCGTGCACTGGTGGAGTTCTCGGTCCTGAGGGATGTGGGACAGGCGAGGAGTGAAGTCAGGACCCTGCACTGTAGGAAAGCAAACTTCCAGCTGTTCAAGCAGTTAGTCAATAGGATCCTCTGGGCAATTGCCCACGGGGACGAGGGAGCGGAACAGGGCTGGCGGATCTTTAAGGACGCTTTCCAAAGAGTGCGAGGGCTCTCGATCCCCGGGGGTAAGCAATCGGGAAAGGAAGGCGAGAGACAGGCGTGGGTGAGTCGAGGCCTGCTGGTCAAACTAAAGGGCAAGAGGGAAGCGATCGTGCCCCTGTACTCGGCCCTGGTGAGGCCGCACCTCGAATGCTGTGTTCCGTTTTGGGCCCCTCACTACAAGAAGGACACTGAGGTGCTGGAGCGTGCCCAGAGAAGGGCCGTGAAGCTGGTGAGGGGTCTGGAGCAGGAGCCTCACGAGGAGCGGCTGAGGGAGCTGGGGTTGTTCAGTCTGGAGAAGAGGAGGCTGAGGGGAGACCTTATCGCTCTCTACAACTGCCTGAAAAGGGGGTTGTGGGGAGGTGGGTGGTGGTCTCTTCTCCCAAGCGACAAGCGGTAGGACGAGAGGAAACGGCCTCGAGTTGCATCAGCAACGCCGGTAGCCCCTCTGGGATGACCTATTTAAGAAGGGCTAAAAAATGCTGCGCAGAAGCTGTGATAGAGAAAACGTCAGTGTGAAACAGCCCTGGAGACGGTGTGTAGCTATGTGGTTTGGTTTGTGTTGTGTCCCTGTCCACCCCCGCCCCATCGTTCGTTGTCCTGGCTCCCTGTCCCTGTTGTTTCATTCCTCCCTCCCTGCCCTGTTCTTTGTTGCTTTTTTGTCTTTCTCTTTCTCTCTCTCTCTCTGTCCGGCTCCCTGTCCCTCTTCTTTTTTCCTCCCTCTCTGTCATGCTGCCCATCGCGGGTTTTTTTCTGCATCTCCGTCCTGCTCCCCGTCCTTCTTTGTCAGTCCCTGTCCCGCTCCCTCTCCCTCTTTCTGCTGCCTCTCTTCCTGTCTGCCTGCCGCTTCTTTCTCCATCTCTGTTGGGCTCCCTGTCTTTCTGTCGCTGGCCCAGTCCCTGCCTCACGCTTTCTCGCTACACCCCCGCTGCCCAGCTGGCTGCCGCTTTTCTCACGCCACCCTCCCCCGGCTTCTAGCGTCCCGCACCCCGCTCCTCCTCTTCGGCGGCCTTCACCTCTGCCCAGGAGCCGGTAGACCGACTGACGGTCTCTTCCCTGCCGGGTGATGAGTGTGGCTCCCGAAACGACTGCCGAGGTGTCCCAGGGCAGGGGGAGCGGTGGGGGCCCGGAGCAGACTGGCTCCCGGGACTGGGTATGTGTGTGACCGGATAAACCCTCGCCATCTCCTTTGCACTCCCGGCTGCCTTTGCACTCCCTTTGCACTGGCTGAGGGCCTGCGACAGAGCCCCGGGGACGAGGTGACATGCCGTGAGGGTGGGGCCGTGGCCCCTGTTCCCGCTGGGCTCCTTCCGGCTGGGGACTGGGGGCTGGGGCTGCTGGTGCCCCAGGTGGGGCCAGTGAGGCTACTGGTGCCCCAGGTGGGGCCAGTGAGGCTGCTGGTGATGGCCCCTCCCTGTAAAGGGGCTGCTGGGGAGGGGCTGCCGCCGGTGCTGCCCTGCCCCGGGTGGCCGTGGCGGGGTCGGTGTGAGCCGCAGGAGGAGCGGAGCGGAGCGGTCGCCGAGCGTGGCCAGGCTGCGGCTGCGGCGCGGGAGAAAAGGTGAGCGGGGCAGGGCGTCCCTTTTGGACCCCGAACGTCCCAGGCGGTGGTGGCCCCGGGGGTGGGGGGGGGGCGCCTCTGCCGAGTGCCGGGGCGGGTGCGGGGGGTTCGCTGGGGGCCAGGGAGCCCCTGCGGAGGGAGGGGCACTGGGTCTGGTGGCGGGGCTGCGCAGTGGACCGGCGGTTCCCGGGGAAAGCCCCGAGGAAGGTGGCGGGGCCGGCGGGGGCCATGTCGGATGCAAGGGGAAGCGGCGCGGCCGCGGCGGCTGAAGGGGGGGGCGGGCCGCGCCGTGTCGGAGCCGGAGCCGGAGCCGGTTGCCGCGCCGTGCCGGAGCCGGGGCGGCTGGGGGGGCCGCGCCGTGCCGGAGCCGGATCCGTATCCGGGGGGGCCGCGCCGTGCCGGAGCCGGGGCAGCCCGGAGCGGCGCTGGCGAGCGCGGGGCTGCGCTCGCGTCTCGGCGGGTCTTCCGCGTGCGGCGGAGGGCGGGTACGGTGTCCCTGCAGGGTCAGAAAGCATGGCGGGCTGCCTGTGGCGGCATGCCGGAAGCAGCGCGTCGGCTGGGGTGCTTCGCGGAGCACGCCGGGAGGCGTAGTCTTCCGGCAGGGGGCTGCCGGGCGGCCATGCTGTGTTTGCCAGTGCATGCCGGGAGGTGTAGTTTTTGCGGACTCGGCTGCCGGGCAGCCGCGCTGCTCTCGGGCGCGTGCCGGGAGACGCAGTCCTTGCTACCGGCGGGGCCCCCGCTGCGCGGCGCGAGGTGTCGTTTTTGTTGCCGCTTTCGTGTGGTTTTCTGCCGGCTTCCAGCGGTGCCCGCTTCCCGGCAAGCGGCACCGCGGCTTGGGCGCCGCGCATGCGCGGAGGGTGCTGCTGTGCTCCACGTTGCCGTCCGCCGCTACGGGCGACGCGATGCCGCGGTGCCTGCGGGGTGATGCCCCCGCGCCCGTTGCTGCCCCCCGGTAAGGAAACGCCGCCGCCCGAGGTGCGCGGTGCCGGTGGGCGCTCGGGGCGCCAAGCAGGGTCCTGCAGCGGCGGCACTGCAGCCCGGCGTTGGCGCATCAGCAGTGGCCCCTCCGGCGCATGCGTGGTGCCCGAGAGCAGCATGGCGGCGCGGCGGGTAAGGGCCAGGGCCGGGGCCGGGGCCGGGGCCGCGGCCGCCGGTGAGGCGCGAGGCCTTGGGCGCCTGCGGGGGTGTCTCCTGCCCGCCGGGCGGGAGGCTGCGAACCGGCCGCTGTGGCAGGCTGCCGCTCAGCTGGAGGCGGGCCGGGTCCGGGCAGCCCCCGGGAGCCAGGCGCGGGCTGGCAGAGGGGAAGGAGGCAGACAGCTGCCCAGGCGCAGCCCCCAGCTGTCCTGTAGCCCCAGGCCACCCGCAAGCCCTGTCCCGGCGGCAGTAAGCTGGCCCTCGAACGCGCTTGGTTCTCCCTTAAGGAGGCGGGTGCCGTTAGCAGCCGTGCGGGGAAGGAGCGGGGTCTCCAGAAGTCCCTGCGGAAGGAGGGCCTCCGGCTGTGCGGGGAAGGAGCTACGGTAATAACGGTCGCTGCTGCTTCTTTCCCTCTCCCAGAGGCTGCGCCGAGGGCAGGGTTGTCTGTTCCTCCCCCGGGGATGCCCTTGACTGTGCCCGCCTCCGGCTTGCGTGGGTTGTCTCTGCCCGGCCTCGCTCTCGTCGCGGCGTGGAAAAGGGACGGGCGGAGCGCTTACTGGCTGTGGGCAGGGGCTGCTGCGGCTGAAGCCGGAGAGGCCGGAGAAAGGTAAAGCGGAAGAAATCGAGTGCCGTCCAGCTGGCAGCTGCCTCTCCCGCTGCAGGCAAGAGAGATCCTGCCTCTCCCCGTGCGGAAGGATCCCTCTTTGTAGTCCACGGGAGACCAGACCGCCGGTGTGCGCCGCAGGGTCTGTACGCGTCACCAAAAGCACGGTACGGCCGCGTAGCGCGTGAGTGAGCGAGGCTACGCGTCTAGGAAGCCTCGTCTCGTAAGCCACAAAGAGCGGCTGAACTGAAGAATCGGTGCAAGCATTTACTTTGACGTTTTGCGCGCTTCCGCTAAGGAAGCGTGTTGGGGGAAATAATCTGTGTAACAGCTTACAAAACTTACAAACTTACACCAACTTACAAAACATACTAGTATGAAACACCCCCTCAACGTCAGAAGATGTTCGGTTTCGGTAAGAGTTAGTAAATGGAGACTAAAAGCCTGCCGAGATGCTTCTTGTTGAAGAAGGTCTTTCAAAAGCACCTCTGAATATCAAAGGCAGGGAGCTCTATGAAAGGAGTCTTGAAGCAGGTGTAATTGGGAACATTTGACATTTAAACGGGCACTAAGCCAACTGGTTTGGGGGCCAAAAGCAGAAGCCGGTTTGGCTGGTTTTGCGGGTGGGTGGGTGGGAGGGCATTGGGGGCTGCAGAGGAAAGCAGGGGGTGGACAAGGTGCGTGGGCCCTCCCTGGAGGTGGGGGTCTGGTAGTGTCGGAGCCTGAAGTTCGGCAGGCTGGCGTGCACCAGGCTGAACTCAATGTTTGAGGTGGTCTCGGGCGGGAAGGGTGCTTTTCAGACCCCGCACGCCCTCTTTGAGTCCAGCTCTTCTTTGTACGCCGCTTAGTATAGTTATTCGCTAATGAATGATACAAACTAATTAATATTTATACAACGTACAAGGATGGTGTTTAATTCTAATGCTCAAGTTTTGACAGCAATTGATTTACAACCTTGCCAGAAGCCCAGACTGCTGCAACTAGCTGGAGCTTGTAAGGAGAAGGAGCTGAAATCAACTGGAGCTTCAGTGCAGAGCTGAAGCTTCAATTAGCCGGAACCGTAGCAAGCAGGAGCTGGAACGAGACGGGGTGTCCGCTGCCTGGAGCGTGCGTTAAAGCCAGAGCCAAAATTACCTGCAGCTGTAATGAGCAGGAGCTGCAGTTAGCTGGAGCGTCTATTCGCCGGAGCATCCGTCGGCTGGCCGGCACTCCCAGCGCGGCTGAGGAGCAGCCAGGCGCAGGCAGGGCTGACTCCAGCGAGGAGCTCCGAGCCGCGGGGAGGCGAGTCATCCTTCTGCCAGCGGGCCCAGCCTCTTCCCTCGGGGCCTCGGGGCTTAAATCCACGCCACGCACCTCTCTCTGCCTGGAGGGTCTCTCCCGTCCCAGGTTCCCCGAGGGCAAAAGTGTGGTGGGGGGGTCCCCTGGCTCTCCCAGGGCAGCCCCGCTGTGAGGGGGCGAGGGCGAGGCGGCAGCACGAGGCATCCTCGTCTCCCTGGTACCTGGCAAAGGGGAGAGAAACCGGCCGGTCGGAGCTCCTGGGGTGCGCCGCCCAGCCCCACGCGGCCCCTCTGGCAGAATCCTCCCCTGTGTTTTCACCGTTGGCTGGGTGCGACAAACCAGTTCATTTTCTGCCTCCTCTTTTCCCAGCGCCGCCTTCTGCGTCACGTGGAGAAAGTCCTGCGTGGTTGATTCCGCTTGCTGCTCAGGTAATCGCGCGCGTGGGGCTGGGGGAGCGGGGAGAAAATCTTGCGAGTTCATTCAAGGGCACTACAGATATTTTGCATCAAACACAGAGAAAAGGCAAATTTGCTGCCAGTGCGGAAAAGCCGAGGGAAAATGGGCGGTTAACAGAGCGCGCCTCGCTCCTGAATTGGTCCCTGGGTAGTTAAGAATGTTTTCCTTTCAGGTAAAAGAATGGACTTTCATCTACGATACATTAAGAGCTGCGCGTTATCTTCTTTAGGGTCGAGTCTTTCTCTTCTGTTTGTTCGTGCCGATTTTATGGGCAAGTTGGAAATAGCCTTTTATTTTTATATGCATAACTAAATTTTCAGTAACACGTGGTGTCAGTATAGTTAATTTCTGAGCACCTAGATGCCAGTAGAAACGTCATGAATTAAACATGATGGAAACTGATACTTAAGCTCGATTTTTTTTTTTTTTTTTTTTTTTCTTTTTTGAAATTTGTTTTTTTCCCCCCACTATAGAGTGTTGATGGCATGCTGTCCCGTGGCTCAATCCTCATTCTATTCAGTGGAGTCTTCAATCTAGGACTTCTCAGTTAAGAAGTTTGTCCTTCCGAAAAAGGACTAGTCTCTCATAGGATTGAGGTATAGACTTGGAGAGTCGCTTAAGTACGTGATCAGAATTAAAGCCAAATTTCACTTAATGTTGCTGCTGTTCATTCATTAATTTCCCCACTACTCCCTCATGGTTGGGAGCTGTGAATCGTAATTTTTTTTCAGTCTCTTAACACATTTTGTTTCCCTCCCCCCAAGACAGGCTATGCTTAAAAGCTAATTAGTTTCCTCAGCGAGGCATAGGTCAGTAAGATGGAGTTATGTTCATTAAAACCATAAAGATGACACCGGTCTTAGAGATTTGGACTATTTCTGAACACGTATTCGTTGCGTGCAAAGGTCATCGGGATACAGACCATCTGCGCTTCATGCTCTGACAAGACAGTATGCTGGGAATGAGCACCGACAGAAAACAAACCAACCAACCGCAAGGTCGTGGTTTCGTTTTGTTGTTGGTTGGTTGGGGTTTTGTGGGTCTTTTTAAGAGCGCGGTGTTGACTGGTGCCAGCCTGCAGAGCTCTTTTGCTGCCTGATCTCTCCTTTACTTCTCTTTCGCTCCTCTTTCGTGGCTGTAATTTCCGTTTGGATAATTTTAGAAGAGCGATTAAGTTACTTGCCTGTGTAAATGTGCTGGTGCTACCAGGAAGGTAAATGCTTGAACCGGTAGTGGGTAACTTGGCTACAGGCAGAATTTCTGAAGGAAGAACGACGACGACGGGAAGCAAAGAGCGAGTTACCAGCAACTTGCGCCTGTCCGACACCTCAAAGGTTTATTGCCCAGTGTTGTTTGGCAGTATGTTCCAAGTGGCTCTTTTTGGTAAGCCTAAACTTTCTGGGAATTCAGGGTTGTGCGTGGAAAAACACGTGCTTCTGTCTGTGTCCCGCTATGTAAATCGCGCCAGTCAATGGGATGTCCAGTGGCAGGGCTGTTCTTCCGTACTCTCGATATTGCTCTAGTGGCGTTGTGATATTTAGACCTAAGAGATGGGTTTAGGAATGGGAGGAGAATGCCTGTTTTCTGTAAGGGCTGTGAATGCTGGCCCTTTCCTCTGTCTGCTGCTTTCCTGTGCACGAGATGAAGCTGTTTTATTTTTCTCCCTTGTTCCTGGCCTAAATGTTGCTGCGGCTGTCGCTGCTGCGGGCTTGCAATTTGTGTTACTGCGTGTTTGTACAGTTCTCGTTGCGGATCGTTTCTGCGGTGGCGAAATGTCAAGATGCGGTTTTCGGTTTAAAGGTTCAGAAAGCGTCATCGGCGACTCCCGGCGTAGGTGCAACTAATCCGGCGCGTGCAGCTGCGCTCGCAGGAATGCTCAGCGGCTCCTCGTGAAAACAGCGAGGTGTGTGGACATCCACAGGGTCGTGCTCTGGGTCTTTGTATTTTTGCTGTGGGACGACGGAATAGAGCGTGTGCCTTTAGATCTAAGGACAGTCAAAAGCTGGGAGGGACCCTAAGCAGGTTTGGTGGCACAAGCGCAGCTTTGAAAAGATCGTGACCGTTTGGAGAAACGGCCGGGACAAAATCATTCCTTTTTTTCAACGAGGCGGCTGACAAGGACAGCTGTGTTGCTGTACTCTTTTAGCAAAAATATTCCGCTTGGGATGTATAAGGTGAGGAAGTCTTCGCTATGCCGTGGAAGGACAAGACAGATGGAAAGAATCCACAGCGGTCTGCAAGTACAAGGTACGTCTACGACGTGTGTCCGCGTTGTTCCTAAGGTATTTGTAGTATGCGCTTTAAGGTTGACGTTAAGAAAGTACCAACTCTCCTCCTATAGTTTTTGCGTTAAAAGTTTTAACGCGAGTACTAACAAGAAGGTCTGTTCTGGAGCGTATTACGCCTATGCAAATCTTGCTTCCCTCCCTTTATTTTCTCTTGCTGAAAGCGTAATCGTCTGTTTCTGTGCGCTTACTATGAAATGATAACCGTGAAAATAATTTTGTACCAAAAGAGGAAAGAAGCTGTTCGTAAGAGTTCAGATGTTTGGAGGAGACGGACTTTGTTTTAATGATAAAAGCTTTAGGCTTTTTCAGTCAGTAAGTTTTTAAAGTATCTTGTAGTAGTACTCGTAAACCTTACTGAGATGCGGGCATCTGTACTAAAAGCGGTCGAGGTCAAAGAGGAGAGGCGGACAAATCGGCGTCGCTTCCGTGGGTTTTCCAGGCTTTCCCAAGAAGCATTAGCAGCCTTGCAACTGGTGACAGCGAGTCCTGATGCGCTTTTGGTGAGTTACTGCTTCAGTGACGTCCTTTTTCCTTCGCCTACGGCGTGTAATTTCTTTGCTTCGGTCGGAAAGAGATTTTCCGGCATCGAAATCTTTCTCGTTCAAAGAAGTTGCATTTTATGAACTTCCTCTCGGAGCGGAACTTCAGAGGTGGTGTGCTTGGCAGTAGAAGTCATCAGCAACAAGACTTTTCACTCTCTTCCAAAAAAAAAACCCCCCCCAAAAAAACCAAACCAAAACCCCCCAAAAAAGGTCCATTTTCTTCCAGAGACCCGAGCGTAGTAGCGCGGCTTCCAAAAGTTGATGGCGTCGCTGGTCTGCAGGTTCTCAGTTGTAACAGTCGAGATACCATAAAAACGTGTTCCTCCGCATGCTTCGGTGCAGCCAAAAGCATTGGCAAATTCGCCAGTCCTTTTCGGTAGCCTTATGTATTGAAGCACTGGGGATTTAATTTTTCCTTTTCAAAAGCGAAACCGTATGGGTGACTTCTTATCTCGCCGATTTTTCTGTCATCAGTGAAACTTTTTTTTAAAAAAAAAAAAGTTACAATTGTATCGTTTAAAAACGGACTTGGATTGTTTAAACTGTAAGTGCCAAATAGCTGTAGCATACGATTGACTAGGTGTATTTAAGCAGGTAGGTGTTTGTTCTAAATCTTTAAAAAGAGAGGCCGTAGAAGGTTACGGGGCTCTTTGCCAGTATTTTGACGGAGCGCTCTGAAGCACTTGGCGTCCGTCTCGCTTTCAGTGGCGCGTTTCCCTGGCAGTTCAGTAGCGTCTCTCGGGCAGTGCAGCTGGCCGGATGTCCCTCCTAATTGCGTGACGCACAGAGAAAAAAGCCCTAGTCAAACTGTGTGCATTTTGCGGCTAGACAGTTTAATGGTATCAATTCACAGCGACGCGAGACAAATTAAAAGTATTTGATTTTCCTTTTGCATTGCAGTATACGTATTTTTCCTGGACGGATGTAGACATCCACACACCTTCTGTTATCAAGTGAATTACTGAAATTTATTCTTTTTATTTTCCTCTTTTTGAAGTTTTACCCTTCACTTCCAATTTTATTGGCCGAGCAAGCGGGATGTGCAGCAGCAGGGCAAGGGCAAGGGCCGGGGACGTTTGTGGTCCAGGGCAGCCCGTCCCGGCACTGGAACGGAGGTGGAGCATCGCAGAGCAGAGCCCGAGCAAGAGACGTGGCACCATCCTCTGGCACGCTCCGTGGGGCAGCTGCCGGCCTGGGGGACGGGGTCTGAGGGGACTGCAACCGTTTGGGGGGGCCACCCCCCCCTTTGTTTGTCTAGCAGAGCCCCCCTTGTGGGGGGGCATGTACATACGTGAATGACATTATTAAAGGAATGAGCTGCTGGTTGGGGCAGCTTCCCTTGTTTTGTGTCTTTTTTTTTTTGGGGGGGGGGGGGGTGTTTGTGAATAAAAAGGGTGGGGTTGGAGGGGTCTGGGGGGTGTGATGGGGTGCCCCAAATGACACCAGAGGCAGGGGGGGGGGGTCGGTGGATGTGATGATGCTGTGGAGGAGCAGGTGAGTGGGGGTTGGTGGGTCATAGGGGGGTCCTGCCAAAAAAGGGGGGTCCCAGCCCAAAAATGCCTGAAAATTCATGGGGTTGAGTGGAGAGGGGAAAAAAAAAAAATTTAAAAACTCTAAATATGGGTGTGAGGCATTGAAATAGAGAAAAGTCTCGGTTTTGTAGTTACTAAAAAAAAATGCTCATTTAATATATATATATATATAAAAGGATTTAAAAATAAAACCCTCTATCTACTATATTATAAAAGGGAATTTGGAATATAGAAAATTCTAAATAGAGAGAGATAGGGTTTTAAAATACAAAAATAACTCGTGTATGTAGAAATTAAATAAAGGACCTTAAAATGCTAAAAAAAAAAAAAAAAAAGACATGCTTGACAATACGGAGGTGTTTAAAATAGAAAAGAGCTCTGAACAGAGCTGGCTGCACTTGCTACGCGTTACCTGGTAAGTCTAAAGAGGCAGAAGCGTAAACGGAGATCTGAGTGTACAGCTGTGTAACCGGATACAAGTGTAAATAGCGAGGTCTGCAAAGATACTCAGGTGTCGAAATACCTAAGTCCAAACTTGTGTGGTCTAAGCAGGTAAGTGTTAGCAGGTGTCTGAATAGGTACTCCCGTGTAGTGTCAAGAGGCAGGGTCTAAACGGAGCTCTGTTATCTCTACTTACCCTTTTGTCAGTCTGAACGTGTTGTAGAGAAGCGTAAATAGTTCTCTGTGTCAAGACCTGTATCTCTAAAGGGATACCCCAGTGGCAATAGATGCTGTACACAACATCAGCACATTCCGTAGGTGGGGGCTGTGTGTCAACCGCTCGGTGAGTGTCAACGTCTGTGATGCACCAGACTTTTAAAAGGGGCCGTGCGCGCGGGTGGGGGGACGGGACGGGACCTGCCCCCATGGCATGAAAATACCCCAATCCCCTGATTGTGAGTTTGCCATGGGGAGAAAAGAAAAAAAAAAAAAAAAAGAAAAGGAAATAATTTTGGGGCAAAAAGGGCTTAACTTCGGGCCCCAGGGAAAGCCACCGCGCATGCGCGGCCCCCGGGCTGCAGTACCGGGCTTTGGTCACAGGGCGGCAGCACTGAGCGCGGCCAAAAGGCGGCCACTGCGCATGCGCAGGACTCGGCGTGCAGTACCAGGGTTTGGTCACACGGTGGCAGCAGCGAGCGTGGCGAAAACCCCGCCACTGCGCATGCGCGGGCCAGGCTGCAGTACCGGACGTTGGTCACAGGGTGGCAGCAGCGAGCTCGGAGAACACCCCGCCACTGCGCATGCGCGGCGTCCGACTGCAGTACCGCCTTCTGGTCACAGGGTGGCAGCAGCGAGGGCGGCAAAACCCCGCCACTGCGCATGCGCGGCACCCAGCCTGCAGTACCGGGCTTTGGTCACAGGGCGGCAGCACTGAGGGCAGCAAAAAAGCGGCCACTGCGCATGCGGAGCACTCGGGCTGCAGTACCGCATTTTGGCCACAGGGTGGCAGCAGCGAGAGCAGTCAGAAAGGACACACTGCGCATGCGCGACGCTCGGGCTGCAGTACCGCGCGTTGGTCACAGGGTGGCGGCAGCGAGCGCTGTAAAAAAAACCCAGCCACTGCGCATGCGCGGAGCCCGTCTGCAATACCGGACTTTGGTCACATGAGAGAAGCAGCGAGCGCGGCAAAAAAAGCAACACTGCGCATGCGGATCGCTCGGACTGCAGTACCGCACCACTATCACCAGGTGGCAGCAGAGAGCGACGAGAAGCAGCCACCGCGCATGCGCTACATCCGGGAAGCCCGGGGAAGGGGCAGTGTACCGGCACCGAGCCCCGAAGCACAGTCGCCCTCGGGACTTCTATGCCTTAATGAATAAAGACTCGCCGTGTCCTTTGCAGTCCCGGCTGTGGCTGTAGGGCTGTGCACTTGGAGAGCGGCTGTCACAGAGTCCAGGGGAGGAGGTGATAGAGTGGCTGTAAGGGGCTGCGGCTGCAGCTGCGGGCTGGGGGAGCCCCAGGTGGGGCCAGTGGGGCTGCTGGTGATGGCCCCTCCCTGTAAAGGGGCTGCTGGGGAGGGGCTGCCGCCGGTGCTGCCCTGCCCCGGGTGGCCGTGGCGGGGTCGGTGTGAGCCGCGGGAGGAGCAGAGCGGTCGCCGAGCGTGGCCAGGCTGCGGCTGCGGCGCGGGAGAAAAGGTGAGCGGGGCAGGGCGTCCCTTTTGGACCCCGAACGTCCCAGGCGGTGGTGGCCCCAGGGGTGGGGGGCCGTGCGGGGGTGTCTCCTGCTTGCCGCTGCCCGGGGTGGCAGGACGGGAGGCGTCGAACCGGCCGCTGCGGCAGGCTCCCGCTCAGCTGGAGGCGGGCGGGGTCCGGGCAGCCCCCGGGAGCCAGCCGAGAGCTGGCAGAGGGGAAGAGGGGAAGGAGGCGGACGGCCGCCCAGGCGCAGCCCCCGGCTGTCCCCCCAACTCGCCAGACCTGTCCCCGAGCCTCCCCCGGCCCCGCAGCTGCCCCCCGTGCAGCTGCCCCCAGCTCCGGCACCTCCCGTGAGGCCTGTCCCGTAGCCCCAGGCCACTCCCGAGCCCTGTCCTGGTGGCGGCAAGCTGGCCCTCGAATGTGCTTGATTCTTCCTTAACGCGGGTGCCGTTAGCAGCCGTGCAGGGAAGGAGCAGCATCTCCAGAAGTCACAGAATCGCAGGCTCATTTAGCTTGGAAAAGACCTTTAAGATCATCAAGTCCAACTGTTAACCCAGCCCTGCTAAGTCCACTGCTAAACCGTGTCACAAAGCACTTCATCCACACGTCTTTTAAAAACCTCCAGGGATGAGGACTCAACCACCTCCCTGGGCAGCCTGTTGCAGTGTCCAACAACCCTTTCGGTGAAGAAATTTTTCCTAATATCCAGCCTAAACTTCCCCTGATGCGACCTGTGGTGTTTCCTCTTGTCCTATCACTTGTCACTTGGGAGAAGTCCCTGCGGAAGGAGGGGCTCCGTCCGGGCAGGGAGCTACAGTAATAACTGTCGCTGCTGCTTCTTTCCCTCTCCCAGAGGCTGTGCTGAGGGCATGGTTGTCTGTTCCTCCCCTAGGGATGCTGTTGACTGTGCCCGCCTCAGGCTTGCGTGGGTTGTCTCTGCCCGGCCTCGCTCTCCTCGCGGTGTCGGGGTGAAATGGGACAGGCGGAGCGCTTACTGGCTGTGGGCAGGAGCTGCCGCGGCTGAAGCTGGAGAGGCTGGAGAACGGTAAATAGGAAGAAATCGAAGGCCGTCTGGCTGGCAGCTGCCTCTCCTGCTGCAGGCAAGAGAGACCCTGCCTCTCCCCATGCGGAAGGATCCCTCTTTGTAGTCCACAGGAGGCCAGACCGTCTGTATGCATCACCAAAAGCGCGGTACGGCCGTGTAGTGCGCGAGCAAGGCTACGCGTCTAGGAAGCCCTGTCTCGTAAGAGCTGAGAGATGCCCACATATTCTCTTAGGTGGAGCACAGCCAAGCGACCGGAGTTACAGGAGAAGGAGGAGAGAAGGAGAAGGAAGCGTCTGAACGGTCCAAGTCTCCCGGCAGCGCCTAGAGCGAGAGCTGCGGTGAGTCCCGGGTCCTCGGGGCCCTGTGGCCCCTCTTCTGTGTCCCAGTCCCTCTCTTTCCTGTGCTGCTGTGATTTTTTTTTTTTTTTCTTTTTTCCCTGCTTCCCTGTACCTCTTCTCTCTCTTTTTCTGTCCTGCTCCTTCTTCCTCTCTCTTGCTCTGCCGCTCCCTTTTCTTTTTCTCTCTGCGCTTTTGCCCTGCTCCCTCTCCCTCTTTTTTTCATCCTCTGTCGTCTCTGTCCTGCAGCCTAGCGCTGTCGTTTCTTTTTCCATCCCTTTGTCCTGATCTGCGTCTGCCTCTTTTTTTCTCCCCAGAATTTCTCTGGCTTGCTCCCTGGCCTTCTTTTCCTCTCTGCACCCGTATGTGCCATTCCATGTCCCTGCCCTCGTATCTTTCGCCCTCTTTCCTTTTCTTTCTCACTCTCTCTCTCCCCCCCCCGCCTTTGTCTTGCTTGCTGTCACTGTTTTTTTCTTATTCTGCATCTTGCTGTCCCTGTCCTCCTTCCTGTTCATCTCTTACTCTCTCTGACCCTTTGGGCTGCTCCCTAGTCCTCTTACTTATTGCTTCGCTTCTCTGTCCCGCTCGCTGTCCCTGTTTTTTCTCTCGTTCCATTTCTCTGCCGTTCTCTCTGTGGCTCTCGTGGGCTCTCTATCCCCGCGTCCTGCTCCCTGTCCCTCTCCCTTCCGCGGTATCCCACTTCCTGGCTCCCTGTCCCTCACCTGTTTTTGATATCTCTCTGTCCTTCCCCCTGTCTTTCCTTGTCCCTCTGGCCTGCTACTGTTGGGGATTTCGTGCGGTTTTTTTGCTTTTCTTTCTCAATCTCTCTGCCTTGGTCCTGTCACTCTCCTTCTCTCTCTATCTCTAAAGTTTTTTTTCTCCACCTCTGCCCCGCTCCCTCTCTCTCTTCTCTTATTCTGTCCGTCCTCCCCCTGACTTCCTGCCCGTGTTATCTCCGTACCGCTGCCTATCCCGTCGTTCCTCGCTGTGTCCCCCTGTCCAGCTCGCTGTCCCGTTATTCCCCTCTGTCCTGCTCCCGGGCCTTTGTTCTCATTCTGCGGTCCGTCAGACCACCTTCAATAACGGCACGCTCTCCGCGGCAGCAGGAGAGCTGCTGGCGTCGGGTGGGATTTGCCTTTCTCAGAGTGGGAAGAGGGTCTTTGCTCGTGGGCTAGCGGGGCTCGTTGGCAGACCTACCTTCAAACTAGGCTTGAGGCGGGGGGAGGGATTTAATGTCAGGCTTGCTCGGGACAAGCTGTGGGACGACGCGCCAAGGCTAGAGGGAGGGGCTGCTAGCGAGGGCCCTCAGCCGGTTGCTCTGGGACGTGCCGGGTACACTGGAGCGCGCTTGAAGTCTTACGGAGGTGAGCCGGGGGCTCCTCGGGTAGTAGGAGCCAACAGGGAAACACGGGTGGAGTACCTGAAGGGAGTTAAGGGGCGTTCCTCCGAGAAGGCGACACGGCCGACAGCCCAGCTGAAGTGCCTCTACCCCGATGCGCGCAGCACGGGCGGCAAACGGGAGGAGCCGCCAGCCACCGCGCCGCTAGAAAGCTACGACCTCGTGGCCGTTACTGAAACTTGGCGGGACGAATCCCGTGACTGGAGCGCGGCTGTCGATGGCCGCCGGCTGTTCAGAAGGGGCAGGCGAGGAAGGAGGGGCGGAGGGCTTGCCCTCCGCGTCAAGAAATGGATCGACTGTGAAGAGCTGTCTCTGACTAAGAGCCCCGAGCAGGGTGAAAGCTTAGGGGTAAGAATGAGAGACTGAGGGGACACAGGGAGCCTCGTCGCTGGTGTTTCCTACAGGCGAGCCCTTCTCGCTCCGGCTGCGGGAGGAGGCGTCGCGCTCGCGGGCTCTCGCCCCGCCGGGGGACTTCAGCCACCCCGACATCTGCTGGAAGAGTTACACGGCGAGCTGTAGGCAACGCAGGAGACTCCTGGAGCGCGCGGAGGACAACTTCTTAAGCCAGGTAACAGACGGCCCTACCAGAGGGGACGCGCGAGGCTGGGCCTGACGGTCACCAGCGCGAACGAGCTAGTCAGCGATGTCACGGTGGGAGGCAGCCTGGGCTGCAGCGATCGTGCACTGGTGGAGTTCTCGGTCCTGAGGGATGTGGGACAGGCGAGGAGTGAAGTCAGGACCCTGCACTGTAGGAAAGCAAACTTCCAGCTGTTCAAGCAGTTAGTCAATAGGATCCTCTGGGCAACTGCCCACGGGGACGAGGGAGCGGAACAGGGCTGGCGGATCTTTAAGGACGCTTTCCAAAGAGTGCGAGGGCTCTCGATCCCCGGGGGTAAGCAATCGGGAAAGGAAGGCGAGAGACAGGCGTGGGTGAGTCGAGGCCTGCTGGTCAAACTAAAGGGCAAGAGGGAAGCGATCGTGCCCCTGTACTCGGCCCTGGTGAGGCCGCACCTCGAATGCTGTGTTCCGTTTTGGGCCCCTCACTACAAGAAGGACACTGAGGTGCTGGAGCGTGCCCAGAGAAGGGCCGTGAAGCTGGTGAGGGGTCTGGAGCAGGAGCCTCACGAGGAGCGGCTGAGGGAGCTGGGGTTGTTCAGTCTGGAGAAGAGGAGGCTGAGGGGAGACCTTATCGCTCTCTACAACTGCCTGAAAAGGGGGTTGTGGGGAGGTGGGTGGTGGTCTCTTCTCCCAAGCGACAAGCGGTAGGACGAGAGGAAACGGCCTCGAGTTGCATCAGCAACGCCGGTAGCCCCTCTGGGATGACCTATTTAAGAAGGGCTAAAAAATGCTGCGCAGAAGCTGTGATAGAGAAAACGTCAGTGTGAAACAGCCCTGGAGACGGTGTGTAGCTATGTGGTTTGGTTTGTGTTGTGTCCCTGTCCACCCCCGCCCCATCGTTCGTTGTCCTGGCTCCCTGTCCCTGTTGTTTCATTCCTCCCTCCCTGCCCTGTTCTTTGTTGCTTTTTTGTCTTTCTCTTTCTCTCTCTCTCTCTGTCCGGCTCCCTGTCCCTCTTCTTTTTTCCTCCCTCTCTGTCATGCTGCCCATCGCGGGTTTTTTTCTGCATCTCCGTCCTGCTCCCCGTCCTTCTTTGTCAGTCCCTGTCCCGCTCCCTCTCCCTCTTTCTGCTGCCTCTCTTCCTGTCTGCCTGCCGCTTCTTTCTCCATCTCTGTTGGGCTCCCTGTCTTTCTGTCGCTGGCCCAGTCCCTGCCTCACGCTTTCTCGCTACACCCCCGCTGCCCAGCTGGCTGCCGCTTTTCTCACGCCACCCTCCCCCGGCTTCTAGCGTCCCGCACCCCGCTCCTCCTCTTCGGTGGCCTTCACCTCTGCCCAGGAGCCGGTAGACCGACTGACGGTCTCTTCCCTGCCGGGTGATGAGTGTGGCTCCCGAAACGACTGCCGAGGTGTCCCAGGGCAGGGGGAGCGGTGGGGGCCCGGAGCAGACTGGCTCCCGGGACTGGGTATGTGTGTGACCGGATAAACCCTCGCCATCTCCTTTGCACTCCCGGCTGCCTTTGCACTCCCTTTGCACTGGCTGAGGGCCTGCGACAGAGCCCCGGGGACGAGGTGACATGCCGTGAGGGTGGGGCCGTGGCCCCTGTTCCCGCTGGGCTCCTTCCGGCTGGGGACTGGGGGCTGGGGCTGCTGGTGCCCCAGGTGGGGCCAGTGAGGCTACTGGTGCCCCAGGTGGGGCCAGTGAGGCTGCTGGTGATGGCCCCTCCCTGTAAAGGGGCTGCTGGGGAGGGGCTGCCGCCGGTGCTGCCCTGCCCCGGGTGGCCGTGGCGGGGTCGGTGTGAGCCGCAGGAGGAGCGGAGCGGAGCGGTCGCCGAGCGTGGCCAGGCTGCGGCTGCAGCGCGGGAGAAAAGGTGAGCGGGGCAGGGCGTCCCTTTTGGACCCCGAACGTCCCAGGCGGTGGTGGCCCCGGGGGTGGGGGGGGGCGCCTCTGCCGAGTGCCGGGGCGGGTGCGGGGGGTTCGCTGGGGGCCAGGGAGCCCCTGCGGAGGGAGGGGCACTGGGTCTGGTGGCGGGGCTGCGCAGTGGACCGGCGGTTCCCGGGGAAAGCCCCGAGGAAGGTGGCGGGGCCGGCGGGGGCCATGTCGGATGCAAGGGGAAGCGGCGCGGCCGCGGCGGCTGAAGGGGGGGGCGGGCCGCGCCGTGCCGGAGCCGGAGCCGGTTGCCGCGCCGTGCCGGAGCCGGGGCGGCTGGGGGGGCCGCGCCGTGCCGGAGCCGGATCCGTATCCGGGGGGGCCGCGCCGTGCCGGAGCCGGGGCAGCCCGGAGCGGCGCTGGCGAGCGCGGGGCTGCGCTCGCGTCTCGGCGGGTCTTCCGCGTGCGGCGGAGGGCGGGTACGGTGTCCCTGCAGGGTCAGAAAGCATGGCGGGCTGCCTGTGGCGGCATGCCGGAAGCAGCGCGTCGGCTGGGGTGCTTCGCGGAGCACGCCGGGAGGCGTAGTCTTCCGGCAGGGGGCTGCCGGGCGGCCATGCTGTGTTTGCCAGTGCATGCCGGGAGGTGTAGTTTTTGCGGACTCGGCTGCCGGGCAGCCGCGCTGCTCTCGGGCGCGTGCCGGGAGACGCAGTCCTTGCTACCGGCGGGGCCCCCGCTGCGCGGCGCGAGGTGTCGTTTTTGTTGCCGCTTTCGTGTGGTTTTCTGCCGGCTTCCAGCGGTGCCCGCTTCCCGGCAAGCGGCACCGCGGCTTGGGCGCCGCGCATGCGCGGAGGGTGCTGCTGTGCTCCACGTTGCCGTCCGCCGCTACGGGCGACGCGATGCCGCGGTGCCTGCGGGGTGATGCCCCCGCGCCCGTTGCTGCCCCCCGGTAAGGAAACGCCGCCGCCCGAGGTGCGCGGTGCCGGTGGGCGCTCGGGGCGCCAAGCAGGGTCCTGCAGCGGCGGCACTGCAGCCCGGCGTTGGCGCATCAGCAGTGGCCCCTCCGGCGCATGCGTGGTGCCCGAGAGCAGCATGGCGGCGCGGCGGGTAAGGGCCAGGGCCGGGGCCGGGGCCGCGGCCGCCGGTGAGGCGCGAGGCCTTGGGCGCCTGCGGGGGTGTCTCCTGCCCGCCGGGCGGGAGGCTGCGAACCGGCCGCTGTGGCAGGCTGCCGCTCAGCTGGAGGCGGGCCGGGTCCGGGCAGCCCCCGGGAGCCAGGCGCGGGCTGGCAGAGGGGAAGGAGGCAGACAGCTGCCCAGGCGCAGCCCCCAGCTGTCCTGTAGCCCCAGGCCACCCGCAAGCCCTGTCCCGGCGGCAGTAAGCTGGCCCTCGAACGCGCTTGGTTCTCCCTTAAGGAGGCGGGTGCCGTTAGCAGCCGTGCGGGGAAGGAGCGGGGTCTCCAGAAGTCCCTGCGGAAGGAGGGCCTCCGGCTGTGCGGGGAAGGAGCTACGGTAATAACGGTCGCTGCTGCTTCTTTCCCTCTCCCAGAGGCTGCGCCGAGGGCAGGGTTGTCTGTTCCTCCCCCGGGGATGCCCTTGACTGTGCCCGCCTCCGGCTTGCGTGGGTTGTCTCTGCCCGGCCTCGCTCTCGTCGCGGCGTGGAAAAGGGACGGGCGGAGCGCTTACTGGCTGTGGGCAGGGGCTGCTGCGGCTGAAGCCGGAGAGGCCGGAGAAAGGTAAAGCGGAAGAAATCGAGTGCCGTCCAGCTGGCAGCTGCCTCTCCCGCTGCAGGCAAGAGAGATCCTGCCTCTCCCCGTGCGGAAGGATCCCTCTTTGTAGTCCACGGGAGACCAGACCGCCGGTGTGCGCCGCAGGGTCTGTACGCGTCACCAAAAGCACGGTACGGCCGCGTAGCGCGTGAGTGAGCGAGGCTACGCGTCTAGGAAGCCTCGTCTCGTAAGCCACAAAGAGCGGCTGAACTGAAGAATCGGTGCAAGCATTTACTTTGACGTTTTGCGCGCTTCCGCTAAGGAAGCGTGTTGGGGGAAATAATCTGTGTAACAGCTTACAAAACTTACAAACTTACACCAACTTACAAAACATACTAGTATGAAACACCCCCTCAACGTCAGAAGATGTTCGGTTTCGGTAAGAGTTAGTAAATGGAGACTAAAAGCCTGCCGAGATGCTTCTTGTTGAAGAAGGTCTTTCAAAAGCACCTCTGAATATCAAAGGCAGGGAGCTCTATGAAAGGAGTCTTGAAGCAGGTGTAATTGGGAACATTTGACATTTAAACGGGCACTAAGCCAACTGGTTTGGGGGCCAAAAGCAGAAGCCGGTTTGGCTGGTTTTGCGGGTGGGTGGGTGGGAGGGCATTGGGGGCTGCAGAGGAAAGCAGGGGGTGGACAAGGTGCGTGGGCCCTCCCTGGAGGTGGGGGTCTGGTAGTGTCGGAGCCTGAAGTTCGGCAGGCTGGCGTGCACCAGGCTGAACTCAATGTTTGAGGTGGTCTCGGGCGGGAAGGGTGCTTTTCAGACCCCGCACGCCCTCTTTGAGTCCAGCTCTTCTTTGTACGCCGCTTAGTATAGTTATTCGCTAATGAATGATACAAACTAATTAATATTTATACAACGTACAAGGATGGTGTTTAATTCTAATGCTCAAGTTTTGACAGCAATTGATTTACAACCTTGCCAGAAGCCCAGACTGCTGCAACTAGCTGGAGCTTGTAAGGAGAAGGAGCTGAAATCAACTGGAGCTTCAGTGCAGAGCTGAAGCTTCAATTAGCCGGAACCGTAGCAAGCAGGAGCTGGAACGAGACGGGGTGTCCGCTGCCTGGAGCGTGCGTTAAAGCCAGAGCCAAAATTACCTGCAGCTGTAATGAGCAGGAGCTGCAGTTAGCTGGAGCGTCTATTCGCCGGAGCATCCGTCGGCTGGCCGGCACTCCCAGCGCGGCTGAGGAGCAGCCAGGCGCAGGCAGGGCTGACTCCAGCGAGGAGCTCCGAGCCGCGGGGAGGCGAGTCATCCTTCTGCCAGCGGGCCCAGCCTCTTCCCTCGGGGCCTCGGGGCTTAAATCCACGCCACGCACCTCTCTCTGCCTGGAGGGTCTCTCCCGTCCCAGGTTCCCCGAGGGCAAAAGTGTGGTGGGGGGGTCCCCTGGCTCTCCCAGGGCAGCCCCGCTGTGAGGGGGCGAGGGCGAGGCGGCAGCACGAGGCATCCTCGTCTCCCTGGTACCTGGCAAAGGGGAGAGAAACCGGCCGGTCGGAGCTCCTGGGGTGCGCCGCCCAGCCCCACGCGGCCCCTCTGGCAGAATCCTCCCCTGTGTTTTCACCGTTGGCTGGGTGCGACAAACCAGTTCATTTTCTGCCTCCTCTTTTCCCAGCGCCGCCTTCTGCGTCACGTGGAGAAAGTCCTGCGTGGTTGATTCCGCTTGCTGCTCAGGTAATCGCGCGCGTGGGGCTGGGGGAGCGGGGAGAAAATCTTGCGAGTTCATTCAAGGGCACTACAGATATTTTGCATCAAACACAGAGAAAAGGCAAATTTGCTGCCAGTGCGGAAAAGCCGAGGGAAAATGGGCGGTTAACAGAGCGCGCCTCGCTCCTGAATTGGTCCCTGGGTAGTTAAGAATGTTTTCCTTTCAGGTAAAAGAATGGACTTTCATCTACGATACATTAAGAGCTGCGCGTTATCTTCTTTAGGGTCGAGTCTTTCTCTTCTGTTTGTTCGTGCCGATTTTATGGGCAAGTTGGAAATAGCCTTTTATTTTTATATGCATAACTAAATTTTCAGTAACACGTGGTGTCAGTATAGTTAATTTCTGAGCACCTAGATGCCAGTAGAAATGTCATGAATTAAACATGATGGAAACTGATACTTAAGCTCGATTTTTTTTTTTTTTTTTTTTTTTTTCTTTTTTGAAATTTGTTTTTTTCCCCCCACTATAGAGTGTTGATGGCATGCTGTCCCGTGGCTCAATCCTCATTCTATTCAGTGGAGTCTTCAATCTAGGACTTCTCAGTTAAGAAGTTTGTCCTTCCGAAAAAGGACTAGTCTCTCATAGGATTGAGGTATAGACTTGGAGAGTCGCTTAAGTACGTGATCAGAATTAAAGCCAAATTTCACTTAATGTTGCTGCTGTTCATTCATTAATTTCCCCACTACTCCCTCATGGTTGGGAGCTGTGAATCGTAATTTTTTTTCAGTCTCTTAACACATTTTGTTTCCCTCCCCCCAAGACAGGCTATGCTTAAAAGCTAATTAGTTTCCTCAGCGAGGCATAGGTCAGTAAGATGGAGTTATGTTCATTAAAACCATAAAGATGACACCGGTCTTAGAGATTTGGACTATTTCTGAACACGTATTCGTTGCGTGCAAAGGTCATCGGGATACAGACCATCTGCGCTTCATGCTCTGACAAGACAGTATGCTGGGAATGAGCACCGACAGAAAACAAACCAACCAACCGCAAGGTCGTGGTTTCGTTTTGTTGTTGGTTGGTTGGGGTTTTGTGGGTCTTTTTAAGAGCGCGGTGTTGACTGGTGCCAGCCTGCAGAGCTCTTTTGCTGCCTGATCTCTCCTTTACTTCTCTTTCGCTCCTCTTTCGTGGCTGTAATTTCCGTTTGGATAATTTTAGAAGAGCGATTAAGTTACTTGCCTGTGTAAATGTGCTGGTGCTACCAGGAAGGTAAATGCTTGAACCGGTAGTGGGTAACTTGGCTACAGGCAGAATTTCTGAAGGAAGAACGACGACGACGGGAAGCAAAGAGCGAGTTACCAGCAACTTGCGCCTGTCCGACACCTCAAAGGTTTATTGCCCAGTGTTGTTTGGCAGTATGTTCCAAGTGGCTCTTTTTGGTAAGCCTAAACTTTCTGGGAATTCAGGGTTGTGCGTGGAAAAACACGTGCTTCTGTCTGTGTCCCGCTATGTAAATCGCGCCAGTCAATGGGATGTCCAGTGGCAGGGCTGTTCTTCCGTACTCTCGATATTGCTCTAGTGGCGTTGTGATATTTAGACCTAAGAGATGGGTTTAGGAATGGGAGGAGAATGCCTGTTTTCTGTAAGGGCTGTGAATGCTGGCCCTTTCCTCTGTCTGCTGCTTTCCTGTGCACGAGATGAAGCTGTTTTATTTTTCTCCCTTGTTCCTGGCCTAAATGTTGCTGCGGCTGTCGCTGCTGCGGGCTTGCAATTTGTGTTACTGCGTGTTTGTACAGTTCTCGTTGCGGATCGTTTCTGCGGTGGCGAAATGTCAAGATGCGGTTTTCGGTTTAAAGGTTCAGAAAGCGTCATCGGCGACTCCCGGCGTAGGTGCAACTAATCCGGCGCGTGCAGCTGCGCTCGCAGGAATGCTCAGCGGCTCCTCGTGAAAACAGCGAGGTGTGTGGACATCCACAGGGTCGTGCTCTGGGTCTTTGTATTTTTGCTGTGGGACGACGGAATAGAGCGTGTGCCTTTAGATCTAAGGACAGTCAAAAGCTGGGAGGGACCCTAAGCAGGTTTGGTGGCACAAGCGCAGCTTTGAAAAGATCGTGACCGTTTGGAGAAACGGCCGGGACAAAATCATTCCTTTTTTTCAACGAGGCGGCTGACAAGGACAGCTGTGTTGCTGTACTCTTTTAGCAAAAATATTCCGCTTGGGATGTATAAGGTGAGGAAGTCTTCGCTATGCCGTGGAAGGACAAGACAGATGGAAAGAATCCACAGCGGTCTGCAAGTACAAGGTACGTCTACGACGTGTGTCCGCGTTGTTCCTAAGGTATTTGTAGTATGCGCTTTAAGGTTGACGTTAAGAAAGTACCAACTCTCCTCCTATAGTTTTTGCGTTAAAAGTTTTAACGCGAGTACTAACAAGAAGGTCTGTTCTGGAGCGTATTACGCCTATGCAAAGCTTGCTTCCCTCCCTTTATTTTCTCTTGCTGAAAGCGTAATCGTCTGTTTCTGTGCGCTTACTATGAAATGATAACCGTGAAAATAATTTTGTACCAAAAGAGGAAAGAAGCTGTTCGTAAGAGTTCAGATGTTTGGAGGAGACGGACTTTGTTTTAATGATAAAAGCTTTAGGCTTTTTCAGTCAGTAAGTTTTTAAAGTATCTTGTAGTAGTACTCGTAAACCTTACTGAGATGCGGGCATCTGTACTAAAAGCGGTCGAGGTCAAAGAGGAGAGGCGGACAAATCGGCGTCGCTTCCGTGGGTTTTCCAGGCTTTCCCAAGAAGCATTAGCAGCCTTGCAACTGGTGACAGCGAGTCCTGATGCGCTTTTGGTGAGTTACTGCTTCAGTGACGTCCTTTTTCCTTCGCCTACGGCGTGTAATTTCTTTGCTTCGGTCGGAAAGAGATTTTCCGGCATCGAAATCTTTCTCGTTCAAAGAAGTTGCATTTTATGAACTTCCTCTCGGAGCGGAACTTCAGAGGTGGTGTGCTTGGCAGTAGAAGTCATCAGCAACAAGACTTTTCACTCTCTTCCAAAAAAAAAACCCCCCCCAAAAAAACCAAACCAAAACCCCCCAAAAAAGGTCCATTTTCTTCCAGAGACCCGAGCGTAGTAGCGCGGCTTCCAAAAGTTGATGGCGTCGCTGGTCTGCAGGTTCTCAGTTGTAACAGTCGAGATACCATAAAAACGTGTTCCTCCGCATGCTTCGGTGCAGCCAAAAGCATTGGCAAATTCGCCAGTCCTTTTCGGTAGCCTTATGTATTGAAGCACTGGGGATTTAATTTTTCCTTTTCAAAAGCGAAACCGTATGGGTGACTTCTTATCTCGCCGATTTTTCTGTCATCAGTGAAACTTTTTTTTAAAAAAAAAAAAGTTACAATTGTATCGTTTAAAAACGGACTTGGATTGTTTAAACTGTAAGTGCCAAATAGCTGTAGCATACGATTGACTAGGTGTATTTAAGCAGGTAGGTGTTTGTTCTAAATCTTTAAAAAGAGAGGCCGTAGAAGGTTACGGGGCTCTTTGCCAGTATTTTGACGGAGCGCTCTGAAGCACTTGGCGTCCGTCTCGCTTTCAGTGGCGCGTTTCCCTGGCAGTTCAGTAGCGTCTCTCGGGCAGTGCAGCTGGCCGGATGTCCCTCCTAATTGCGTGACGCACAGAGAAAAAAGCCCTAGTCAAACTGTGTGCATTTTGCGGCTAGACAGTTTAATGGTATCAATTCACAGCGACGCGAGACAAATTAAAAGTATTTGATTTTCCTTTTGCATTGCAGTATACGTATTTTTCCTGGACGGATGTAGACATCCACACACCTTCTGTTATCAAGTGAATTACTGAAATTTATTCTTTTTATTTTCCTCTTTTTGAAGTTTTACCCTTCACTTCCAATTTTATTGGCCGAGCAAGCGGGATGTGCAGCAGCAGGGCAAGGGCAAGGGCCGGGGACGTTTGTGGTCCAGGGCAGCCCGTCCCGGCACTGGAACGGAGGTGGAGCATCGCAGAGCAGAGCCCGAGCAAGAGACGTGGCACCATCCTCTGGCACGCTCCGTGGGGCAGCTGCCGGCCTGGGGGACGGGGTCTGAGGGGACTGCAACCGTTTGGGGGGGCCACCCCCCCCTTTGTTTGTCTAGCAGAGCCCCCCTTGTGGGGGGGCATGTACATACGTGAATGACATTATTAAAGGAATGAGCTGCTGGTTGGGGCAGCTTCCCTTGTTTTGTGTCTTTTTTTTTTTGGGGGGGGGGGGGTGTTTGTGAATAAAAAGGGTGGGGTTGGAGGGGTCTGGGGGGTGTGATGGGGTGCCCCAAATGACACCAGAGGCAGGGGGGGGGGGTCGGTGGATGTGATGATGCTGTGGAGGAGCAGGTGAGTGGGGGTTGGTGGGTCATAGGGGGGTCCTGCCAAAAAAGGGGGGTCCCAGCCCAAAAATGCCTGAAAATTCATGGGGTTGAGTGGAGAGGGGAAAAAAAAAAAATTTAAAAACTCTAAATATGGGTGTGAGGCATTGAAATAGAGAAAAGTCTCGGTTTTGTAGTTACTAAAAAAAAATGCTCATTTAATATATATATATATAAAAGGATTTAAAAATAAAACCCTCTATCTACTATATTATAAAAGGGAATTTGGAATATAGAAAATTCTAAATAGAGAGAGATAGGGTTTTAAAATACAAAAATAACTCGTGTATGTAGAAATTAAATAAAGGACCTTAAAATGCTAAAAAAAAAAAAAAAAAAGACATGCTTGACAATACGGAGGTGTTTAAAATAGAAAAGAGCTCTGAACAGAGCTGGCTGCACTTGCTACGCGTTACCTGGTAAGTCTAAAGAGGCAGAAGCGTAAACGGAGATCTGAGTGTACAGCTGTGTAACCGGATACAAGTGTAAATAGCGAGGTCTGCAAAGATACTCAGGTGTCGAAATACCTAAGTCCAAACTTGTGTGGTCTAAGCAGGTAAGTGTTAGCAGGTGTCTGAATAGGTACTCCCGTGTAGTGTCAAGAGGCAGGGTCTAAACGGAGCTCTGTTATCTCTACTTACCCTTTTGTCAGTCTGAACGTGTTGTAGAGAAGCGTAAATAGTTCTCTGTGTCAAGACCTGTATCTCTAAAGGGATACCCCAGTGGCAATAGATGCTGTACACAACATCAGCACATTCCGTAGGTGGGGGCTGTGTGTCAACCGCTCGGTGAGTGTCAACGTCTGTGATGCACCAGACTTTTAAAAGGGGCCGTGCGCGCGGGTGGGGGGACGGGACGGGACCTGCCCCCATGGCATGAAAATACCCCAATCCCCTGATTGTGAGTTTGCCATGGGGAGAAAAGAAAAAAAAAAAAAAAAAGAAAAGGAAATAATTTTGGGGCAAAAAGGGCTTAACTTCGGGCCCCAGGGAAAGCCACCGCGCATGCGCGGCCCCCGGGCTGCAGTACCGGGCTTTGGTCACAGGGCGGCAGCACTGAGCGCGGCCAAAAGGCGGCCACTGCGCATGCGCAGGACTCGGCGTGCAGTACCAGGGTTTGGTCACACGGTGGCAGCAGCGAGCGTGGCGAAAACCCCGCCACTGCGCATGCGCGGGCCAGGCTGCAGTACCGGACGTTGGTCACAGGGTGGCAGCAGCGAGCTCGGAGAACACCCCGCCACTGCGCATGCGCGGCGTCCGACTGCAGTACCGCCTTCTGGTCACAGGGTGGCAGCAGCGAGGGCGGCAAAACCCCGCCACTGCGCATGCGCGGCACCCAGCCTGCAGTACCGGGCTTTGGTCACAGGGCGGCAGCACTGAGGGCAGCAAAAAAGCGGCCACTGCGCATGCGGAGCACTCGGGCTGCAGTACCGCATTTTGGCCACAGGGTGGCAGCAGCGAGAGCAGTCAGAAAGGACACACTGCGCATGCGCGACGCTCGGGCTGCAGTACCGCGCGTTGGTCACAGGGTGGCGGCAGCGAGCGCTGTAAAAAAAACCCAGCCACTGCGCATGCGCGGAGCCCGTCTGCAATACCGGACTTTGGTCACATGAGAGAAGCAGCGAGCGCGGCAAAAAAAGCAACACTGCGCATGCGGATCGCTCGGACTGCAGTACCGCACCACTATCACCAGGTGGCAGCAGAGAGCGACGAGAAGCAGCCACCGCGCATGCGCTACATCCGGGAAGCCCGGGGAAGGGGCAGTGTACCGGCACCGAGCCCCGAAGCACAGTCGCCCTCGGGACTTCTATGCCTTAATGAATAAAGACTCGCCGTGTCCTTTGCAGTCCCGGCTGTGGCTGTAGGGCTGTGCACTTGGAGAGCGGCTGTCACAGAGTCCAGGGGAGGAGGTGATAGAGTGGCTGTAAGGGGCTGCGGCTGCAGCTGCGGGCTGGGGGAGCCCCAGGTGGGGCCAGTGGGGCTGCTGGTGATGGCCCCTCCCTGTAAAGGGGCTGCTGGGGAGGGGCTGCCGCCGGTGCTGCCCTGCCCCGGGTGGCCGTGGCGGGGTCGGTGTGAGCCGCGGGAGGAGCAGAGCGGTCGCCGAGCGTGGCCAGGCTGCGGCTGCGGCGCGGGAGAAAAGGTGAGCGGGGCAGGGCGTCCCTTTTGGACCCCGAACGTCCCAGGCGGTGGTGGCCCCAGGGGTGGGGGGCCGTGCGGGGGTGTCTCCTGCTTGCCGCTGCCCGGGGTGGCAGGACGGGAGGCGTCGAACCGGCCGCTGCGGCAGGCTCCCGCTCAGCTGGAGGCGGGCGGGGTCCGGGCAGCCCCCGGGAGCCAGCCGAGAGCTGGCAGAGGGGAAGAGGGGAAGGAGGCGGACGGCCGCCCAGGCGCAGCCCCCGGCTGTCCCCCCAACTCGCCAGACCTGTCCCCGAGCCTCCCCCGGCCCCGCAGCTGCCCCCCGTGCAGCTGCCCCCAGCTCCGGCACCTCCCGTGAGGCCTGTCCCGTAGCCCCAGGCCACTCCCGAGCCCTGTCCTGGTGGCGGCAAGCTGGCCCTCGAATGTGCTTGATTCTTCCTTAACGCGGGTGCCGTTAGCAGCCGTGCAGGGAAGGAGCAGCATCTCCAGAAGTCACAGAATCGCAGGCTCATTTAGCTTGGAAAAGACCTTTAAGATCATCAAGTCCAACTGTTAACCCAGCCCTGCTAAGTCCACTGCTAAACCGTGTCACAAAGCACTTCATCCACACGTCTTTTAAAAACCTCCAGGGATGAGGACTCAACCACCTCCCTGGGCAGCCTGTTGCAGTGTCCAACAACCCTTTCGGTGAAGAAATTTTTCCTAATATCCAGCCTAAACTTCCCCTGATGCGACCTGTGGTGTTTCCTCTTGTCCTATCACTTGTCACTTGGGAGAAGTCCCTGCGGAAGGAGGGGCTCCGTCCGGGCAGGGAGCTACAGTAATAACTGTCGCTGCTGCTTCTTTCCCTCTCCCAGAGGCTGTGCTGAGGGCATGGTTGTCTGTTCCTCCCCTAGGGATGCTGTTGACTGTGCCCGCCTCAGGCTTGCGTGGGTTGTCTCTGCCCGGCCTCGCTCTCCTCGCGGTGTCGGGGTGAAATGGGACAGGCGGAGCGCTTACTGGCTGTGGGCAGGAGCTGCCGCGGCTGAAGCTGGAGAGGCTGGAGAACGGTAAATAGGAAGAAATCGAAGGCCGTCTGGCTGGCAGCTGCCTCTCCTGCTGCAGGCAAGAGAGACCCTGCCTCTCCCCATGCGGAAGGATCCCTCTTTGTAGTCCACAGGAGGCCAGACCGTCTGTATGCATCACCAAAAGCGCGGTACGGCCGTGTAGTGCGCGAGCAAGGCTACGCGTCTAGGAAGCCCTGTCTCGTAAGAGCTGAGAGATGCCCACATATTCTCTTAGGTGGAGCACAGCCAAGCGACCGGAGTTACAGGAGAAGGAGGAGAGAAGGAGAAGGAAGCGTCTGAACGGTCCAAGTCTCCCGGCAGCGCCTAGAGCGAGAGCTGCGGTGAGTCCCGGGTCCTCGGGGCCCTGTGGCCCCTCTTCTGTGTCCCAGTCCCTCTCTTTCCTGTGCTGCTGTGATTTTTTTTTTTTTTTCTTTTTTCCCTGCTTCCCTGTACCTCTTCTCTCTCTTTTTCTGTCCTGCTCCTTCTTCCTCTCTCTTGCTCTGCCGCTCCCTTTTCTTTTTCTCTCTGCGCTTTTGCCCTGCTCCCTCTCCCTCTTTTTTTCATCCTCTGTCGTCTCTGTCCTGCAGCCTAGCGCTGTCGTTTCTTTTTCCATCCCTTTGTCCTGATCTGCGTCTGCCTCTTTTTTTCTCCCCAGAATTTCTCTGGCTTGCTCCCTGGCCTTCTTTTCCTCTCTGCACCCGTATGTGCCATTCCATGTCCCTGCCCTCGTATCTTTCGCCCTCTTTCCTTTTCTTTCTCACTCTCTCTCTCCCCCCCCCGCCTTTGTCTTGCTTGCTGTCACTGTTTTTTTCTTATTCTGCATCTTGCTGTCCCTGTCCTCCTTCCTGTTCATCTCTTACTCTCTCTGACCCTTTGGGCTGCTCCCTAGTCCTCTTACTTATTGCTTCGCTTCTCTGTCCCGCTCGCTGTCCCTGTTTTTTCTCTCGTTCCATTTCTCTGCCGTTCTCTCTGTGGCTCTCGTGGGCTCTCTATCCCCGCGTCCTGCTCCCTGTCCCTCTCCCTTCCGCGGTATCCCACTTCCTGGCTCCCTGTCCCTCACCTGTTTTTGATATCTCTCTGTCCTTCCCCCTGTCTTTCCTTGTCCCTCTGGCCTGCTACTGTTGGGGATTTCGTGCGGTTTTTTTGCTTTTCTTTCTCAATCTCTCTGCCTTGGTCCTGTCACTCTCCTTCTCTCTCTATCTCTAAAGTTTTTTTTCTCCACCTCTGCCCCGCTCCCTCTCTCTCTTCTCTTATTCTGTCCGTCCTCCCCCTGACTTCCTGCCCGTGTTATCTCCGTACCGCTGCCTATCCCGTCGTTCCTCGCTGTGTCCCCCTGTCCAGCTCGCTGTCCCGTTATTCCCCTCTGTCCTGCTCCCGGGCCTTTGTTCTCATTCTGCGGTCCGTCAGACCACCTTCAATAACGGCACGCTCTCCGCGGCAGCAGGAGAGCTGCTGGCGTCGGGTGGGATTTGCCTTTCTCAGAGTGGGAAGAGGGTCTTTGCTCGTGGGCTAGCGGGGCTCGTTGGCAGACCTACCTTCAAACTAGGCTTGAGGCGGGGGGAGGGATTTAATGTCAGGCTTGCTCGGGACAAGCTGTGGGACGACGCGCCAAGGCTAGAGGGAGGGGCTGCTAGCGAGGGCCCTCAGCCGGTTGCTCTGGGACGTGCCGGGTACACTGGAGCGCGCTTGAAGTCTTACGGAGGTGAGCCGGGGGCTCCTCGGGTAGTAGGAGCCAACAGGGAAACACGGGTGGAGTACCTGAAGGGAGTTAAGGGGCGTTCCTCCGAGAAGGCGACACGGCCGACAGCCCAGCTGAAGTGCCTCTACCCCGATGCGCGCAGCACGGGCGGCAAACGGGAGGAGCCGCCAGCCACCGCGCCGCTAGAAAGCTACGACCTCGTGGCCGTTACTGAAACTTGGCGGGACGAATCCCGTGACTGGAGCGCGGCTGTCGATGGCCGCCGGCTGTTCAGAAGGGGCAGGCGAGGAAGGAGGGGCGGAGGGGTTGCCCTCCGCGTCAAGAAATGGATCGACTGTGAAGAGCTGTCTCTGACTAAGAGCCACGAGCAGGGTGAAAGCTTAGGGGTAAGAATGAGAGACTGAGGGGACAAAGGGAGCCTCGTCGCTGGTGTTTCCTACAGGCCGCTGGATCGAGGGGAGCCCTTCTCGCTCCGGCTGCGGGAGGAGGCGTCGCGCTCGCGGGCTCTCGCCCCGCCGGGGGACTTCAGCCACCCCGACATCTGCTGGAAGAGTTACACGGCGAGCTGTAGGCAACGCAGGAGACTCCTGGAGCGTGCGGAGGACAACTTCTTAAGTCAGGTAATAGACGGCCCTACCAGAGGGGACGCGCGAGGCTGGGCAATGACGGTCACCAGCGCGAACGAGCTAGTCAGCGATGTCACGGTGGGAGGCAGCCTGGGCTGCAGCGATCGTGCACTGGTGGAGTTCTCGGTCCTGAGGGATGTGGGACAGGCGAGGAGTGAAGTCAGGACCCTGCACTGTAGGAAAGCAAACTTCCAGCTGTTCAAGCAGTTAGTCAATAGGATCCTCTGGGCAACTGCCCACGGGGACGAGGGAGCGGAACAGGGCTGGCGGATCTTTAAGGACGCTTTCCAAAGAGTGCGAGAGCTCTCGATCCCTGGGGGTAAGCAATCGGGAAAGGAAGGCGAGAGACAGGCGTGGGTGAGTCGAGGCCTGCTGGTCAAACTAAAGGGCAAGAGGGAAGCGATCGTGCCCCTGTACTCGGCCCTGGTGAGGCTGCACCTCGAATGCTGTGTTCCGTTTTGGGCCCCTCACTACAAGAAGGACATTGAGGTGCTGGAGCGTGTCCAGAGAAGGGCCGTGAAGCTGGTGAGGGGTCTGGAGCACGAGCCTCACGAGGAGCGGCTGAGGGAACTGGGGTTGTTCAGTCTGGAGAAGAGGAGGCTGAGGGGAGACCTTATCGCTCTCAACAACTGCCTGAAAAGGGGGTTGTGGTGAGGTGGGTGTTGGTCTCTTCTCCCAAGCGACAAGCGGTAGGAAGAGAGGAAACGGCCTCGAGTTGCATCAGCGACGCCGGTAGCCCCTCTGGGATGACCTATTTAAGAAGGGCTAAAAAATGCTGCGCAGAAGCTGCGATAGAGAAAACGTGAGTGTGAAACAGCCCTGCAGACGGTGTGTAGCTATGTGTCCCTGTCCACCCCCGCCCCATCGTTTGTTGTCCCAGCTCCCTGTCCCTGTTGTTTCATTCCTCCCTCCCTGCCCTGTTCTTTGTTGCTTTTTTGTTCTTTTTCTCTCTCTCTCTGTCCAGCTCCCTGTCCCTCTTCTTTTTTCCTCCCTCTCTGTCATGCTGCCCATCGCGGGTTTTTTTCTGCATCTCTGTCCTGCTCCCCGTCCTTCTTTGTCGGTCCCTGTCCCGATCCCTCTCCCTCTTTCTGCTGCCTCTCTTCCTCTCTGCCTGCCGCTTCTTTCTCCATCTCTGTTGGGCTCCCTGTCTTTCTGTCGCTGGCCCAGTCCTGCGTCACGCTTTCTCGCTACACCCCCGCTGCCCAGCCGGCTGCCGCTTTTCTCACGCCACCCTCCCCCGGCTTCTAGCGTCCCGCACCCCGCTCCTCCTCTTCGGCGGCCTTCACCTCTGCCCAGGAGCCGGTAGACCGACTGACGGTCTCTTCCCTGCCGGGTGATGAGTGTGGCTCCCGAAACGACTGCCGAGGTGTCCCCGGGCAGGGGGAGCGGTGGGGGCCCGGAGCAGACTGGCTCCCGGGACTGGGTATGTGTGTGACCGGATAAACCCTCGCCATCTCCTTTGCACTCCCGGCTGCCTTTGCACTCCCTTTGCACTGGCTGAGGGCCTGTGACAGAGCCCCGGGGACATGCTGTGAGGGTGTGGCCATGGCCCCTGTTCCTGCTGGGCTCCTTCTGGCTGGGGCTGCTGGTGCCCCAGGTGGGGCCAGTGAGGCTACTGGTGCCCCAGGTGGGGCCAGTGAGGCTGCTGGTGATGGCCCCTCCCTGTAAAGGGGCTGCTGGGGAGGGGCTGCCGCCGGTGCTGCCCTGCCCCGGGTGGCCGTGGTAGGGTCGGTGTGAGCCGCAGGAGGAGCGGAGCGGTCGCCGAGCGTGGCTAGGCTGCGGCTGCAGCGCGGGAGAAAAGGTGAGCGGGGCAGGGCGTCCCTTTTGGACCCCGAACGTCCCAGGTGGTGGTGGCCCCGTGGGTGGGGGGGGCGCCTCTGCCAAGTGCTGGGGTCGGGTGCGGGGGGTTCGCTGGGGGCCAGGGAGCCCCTGCGGAGGGAGGGGCACTGGGTCTGGTGGCGGGGCTGCGCAGTGGACCGGCGGTTCCCGGGGAAAGCCCCGAGGAAGGTGGCGGGGTCGGCAGGGGCCGTGTCGGATGCATGGGGCGGCGGCGGCGGGGATGTGGCGGGGCCGGGTCGGAGGCGGCGGCGGCTGTCCGGAGCCTGGCAGGGGGCCGCGCCTTGTCGGAGGTGGCGGCGGGGACTGCCCGGTGCAGCGCTGGCGAGCGCAGGGCTGCGCTCGCGCCACGGTGGGGCTTCCGGGTGCGGCGGAGGGTGGGTACGGTGTCCCCGCAGGGTCAGACAGCATGGCGGGCTGCCTCCGGCGGCATGCCGGGAGCTGCGTGTTGGCGGGGGTGGTTCGCGGAGCATGCCGGGAGGCGTAGTCTTCCGGCAGGGGGCTGCCGGGCGGCCATGCTGTGCTTGCCAGTGCATGCCGGGAGTTGTAGTTTTTGCGGACTCGGTTGCCGGGCAGCCGCATTGCTCTCGGGCGCGTGCAGGGAGGCGTAGTCCTTGCTACCGCCGCGGCCCCCGCTGCGCGGCGCGAGGTGTCGTTTTTGTTGTCGGTTTCGTGTGGTTTTCTGCAGGTTTCAAGCTCTGCTTGCTTCTCGGTAAGCGGTGCCGTGGTAGCGCATGCGCGGTGGGGTGTCGCCCGGCGTCCGGGCCCGCGCGCCGCGCATGCGCGCTGGTGCGGAGCCCCGTGCGTTGCTGTTGCCTGGCGACCGCAAGTCGGTCCTGCTCAGTCCGACTTTGCGCATGCGCGGTGGTGCGCTCGCCCATGCTCACTGCTGCCGTCTGGCGTACACAAGCGGGTACTGCAGGCGGGGAGCCGCGGGTGCTGCCCCCCGGTAAGGAAACGCCGCTGCCGCCCGACGTACGTGCTGTCGGCGGGTGCTGGGCGCGGCGCCGGTGCCAGGCAGGCGTGCAGCAGTGCCGCCGCCGCCGCCTCCCGGCGGTGGGCGAGGGCCGAGGCCAACGGTGAGGAGCGAGGCCTTGGGCGTGTGCCGGGGTATCTCCTGCCCGCCGGCGCCCGGGGGTGGCGGGGCGGGAGGCTGCGAACCGCCCGCTGCGGCAGGCTGCCGCTCAGCTGGAGGCGGGCCGGGTCCGGGCAGCCCCCGGGAGCCAGCCGAGAGCTGGCAGAAGGGAAGAGGGGAAGGAGGCGGACACCGGCCCAGGCGCAGCCACCAGCTGCCCCCCCAACTCGCCAGACCTCCCCCTGCCCCGCAGCTGCACCTTGTGCAGCTGCCCCTGTTATCAGAGAAGTCGGTCCTAAAAGAACTCCCTGACACTTCTTTGTATGTTAGAAAGCAGGTCGTCTTTATTGTGGCGCTGGATGCACAGGGGATAAGTTTATCTAGCATGCATACCTGAATAGTGTTAGTTTGTAGCTTATATTGGCCTATTACATACGTATGCGTTTGGTTTCCTGGTATTGTTATACGTATTCATCTTATTTTTGAGAACTTACTAACGTATGCTCGTGTCCTTCGTGCATGCTTGTTGGTGCATCCGGGTGTGCGTCGGGGGTCTTCAGATGAAGGCTCATACTCTTCTTTACTGTGTTCGCCAACTGATCTCTATTTCTGTGCGAGCTTAGTCCTGGAGTCATGTATACCATGTCTTTCAAGGCTGGTTTTGTACTCATCTTGCAGCTTGCTTATTTTTATGGTTCTGTGCATCTGTTCTTCTAAGGCCAAGCTGTCTAAAGTGAGATTACTCTCGAGCTCCCTATCTTACAACTATTCTAACTATTTCTAAGTTACAAAGATTTCCCTTCTGTTTTGGTTACATCTATTGAGCAATAGCTCTAACTGCCGGACTGCCTGAATTGGTACTGGTATCACGCCCGGCACCAGCACTTCCCCTGAAGCCTGTCCTGTAGCCCCAGGCCCCCCCCAAGCCCTGTTACAATGGTGGCAAGGTGGCCCTCGAACGTGCTTGATTCTCCCTTAACGCAGGTGCCGTTAGCAGCTGTGCTGGGAAGGGTCAGCATCTCTAGGAGTCACAGAATCATTAAGGTTGCCATGTCTACTTTTTTTTTTTAATATATCCAGGGATGGTGACTCAACCATCTCCCTGAACAGCCTTTTCCAATGTTTGACCACTCTCCCATTAAAGAAATTTTTCCTAATATCCAGTCTAAATCTCCCCTGATGCCATTTCTTCTCGTTCGCTAGTTACATGGGAGAAGAGACCAACACCCACCTCACCACAACCCCTTTTCAGGTAATCTGTCTGGAGGGGAGCTACAGTAATAATGGTTGCTACTTGTTCTTTCCCTCTTTCAGAGGCTGTGCTGAGGACATGGTTGTCCATTCCTCCCTCGGGGATGCTGTTGACTACACCCGCCTCAGGCTTGCGTGGGTTGTCTCTGCCTGGCCTTGCTCTCCTTGTGGTGTCGGGGCGAAAAGGGACAGGCGGAGCGCTTACTGGCTGTGGACAGTCATTCATATTCTTAGCACTTGTGTTATCCTCTTCCGAATGCCATTTTTTATTTGTTAAGATCGGGGTGTTGTATTCTGATTGGCATTCTTTTAATACCCCCAAATTTATCCTTTTCTTGCCTCTAATTTAATTGGATATTCTTTCCAGCTCACCGGTCTGGCATCTGGTTTCAACTGGATGATTACCGATTCTGCCTCTTGGATTGTCCTGGTGTTCCTGAAGCCCATAGTAGAGGTGTTAACAGCCTTTTCAGCTTCTTCTGGTATCTCCTATAACTCGGCTTCCTTCTGTAACATAAAAACATGGGCATCCAAAGCTTTATTTTCAGGAATATGGATTTGGATTTTTCTTTTTTAAAAAGTAATTTGTGCTTTCACTTATTATATCTTGTCCTATTGGCAACATCATAGGACAATCTGGAATATAGAGGAATTGATGGGTTAGCACCCTTTTCCCAATTCCAAACCTCAAAGGCTGGAAAACCGGCCCATTTTCTATCCGCCCTGTGGCACCAACAATTGACGTGCTTTGACTACTCAAGTTATTCTTGCATGTATTCAATACTGAATAAGTAGCCCCCGTATCTACTAAAAAATTTTACTTTCTCATTCCCCAACTTTACTATAACCAGGGGTTCTGTTGAGGAGGGTTCCGATTCTTCCCCCAGTCCCCCCTCAACCTTAATCTAACGTCATCATGTTATCAGCCTGCCTCGGCATTTCCTCAAGGCCCTGCGGACTTAACTGTGGACACTCCCTTTTCCAGTGTCCTTTGTGCTTGCAGAAAGCACACTGATCTTTCTCCAATGGTATTCTGGCCCTTTGTGCTCCACTGGGAATCCTCCTTCCTCATCCAAATTATCTGAATCGCTATTTCTTTGTTCCCTTTTCCTTTGGCTCGCCCCCCTTTCAACCTGCTCTGCCATATCCTGCTCATTTCTCCTTGCTCCATTATCCCTTCTCGGTCCAACCAAAATCTCAACATCCTCCTCTTCTTCCCATTTCTCTTTATATTTGTTGCATCGCCTGCTGATGCTACGTGCTGAACAAGAATGCTTAGGTGCTTTCTTATTTTCTGCCTCTAGTGCTAATATGCCACTTTCATTCACTTGCAATCAAACCACGCTCATTACGTATATCATAATTATCCCGTAACGCAAAGAACAAATTCATGTACGGCATGTCATCCTATTTTCCTTTGTGTCTACAAAACAATGTTAATTGCAACACAGTATTGTAGTTTATACTTCTGTTCTTAGGCTATTTCTCCTGATCATCCAGAGTATACAAGGGCCACCAATAATTGCAATAGTCTACCAGCTTCTTCTGAGTGAGGGGGTCACCCTCAAACTTGCTCCAATATTTTAATATACAACCCAAGGGCACTTAAGAATTCCACTAATTATATCCCATTCTGATATTTAAAATCCACTAAACCGCATTTCTTTGTTTTCCCAACCATTACTTAAAGCAAAAACCCCCAAATCTACATATGGAATCTCATCCCATTTATCAGTTCTACAAAACAACATCAGTTGCAGAATAGTATTTTAGGTTAAAGATCCATTTTCAGGACATTCTTTGCCATCTTCTAATTGAAATTGTGGCCACCATTGATTACAATATCTTTTCAATTTATCCTTAGTCGTGGGACACCCCCCCCCCCCCCCCCAATTTATTCCAAAATTTCAGGATGCATCCTACAGGGGAACAAGTGGGTGTTTCCTGAGAAGCAGTTAAACCCATTTTGGTACTGAAAATCAAACCAGTGTTTCCACACTAATTTTTAATATTGCGTACGCTCAATAAACCAGAAACCAGACCAGAGTGTGGGAACAAAATTATCCCTAATGTGCTACCCGTTAGCGCCTTATATAGGGTGAAATATTCTTTGTTGCGCAACTTTCCCAATGCCACCTTACACAGGGTAAATATTTCCCAGGATTATAAAAAGTTACCACGTACGCGTACCCAAACCAAAATCCGGACTCCGGGTGTCCCCGTGGCAGCGTACAGGTTACACAATAGTGCACTTCCACTACCAATAGCTCAACAACGTGCACCTAGTTCAGATATGACTTCCTTGTAAGCAGCCACTACCAATACTTATAACCAATGTCATTAATCTCCCAGGTAGCCATCGTAGAAACTCACCTGACCAGGGAATCGGAGGGCCTCCCTGAAAATACTCCTGGAGCATTGGAGTCCTCACGATTCCTGCGGTCTGTCGAGACTCCAGAGAACTTGTCCCTTCTGGGTTGCCAAATTTCTGCTGCCGAAAATCGTAGACAAGAAAACTCTCCAAACCAAATGATAGTTTAGAAAGCCGACATTGGTTTATTGCAGTGCTGGGTGCATGGGGGATTTCTCCTCCTAGCATGCACACCGGGTTGAAGTAATGACAAGTATTTAAAACACTTAACAAAGTTTGTTACACCTACTGGTCGCACCCCTTAACTAACTAGTGGTCAGTACCTTTCTCACTTCAGCTTAAAGATACAGTTCTCTTTTAATTCACTACGCATGCCCAGAAAGTAGGGGGCTTATTTGGGTTGGAGGCGTCTTCTAGCTAGGAGGTGTGGTTTTCATGTTATAATGAAGCAGGTCAGCCTCAGGACACTATTTTGGCACTCTATTCTATTTTCCTAGAATTCGTCCTTGTGTTAATCCTTGTTTTTAGTTAGTGGAGAGAGGTTTTTATCTTTAGGATGTCTAAATACCAGGTGCATTCATTACAAAGTATGTTGTTTACATTCTTTCCATTCTTTTAATCTATTTTTGACCTTGTGTTTCAAGATGCTCTATAACAGGAGGAGGGAAGGAGAAAGAAGCATCTGAAACTGTCACAGTCTCGAGTGAGAGCTGTGGTGAGTCCCAGGCCCTTGGGGCCCCGTCACCCTTCTTCTGCGTCCTGGTCCCTCTCTTTCCCATGCTGCTGTGATGATATTCCCCCCCCCCCCCCCCCCCCAATTCCCTGTACCTCTTCTCTCCATTCTTCTGTCCTGCTCCTTCTTCCTCTCTCTTGTTCTGCTGTTCCCTTTTATATTTCTCTCTGCGCTTTTGTCCTGCTCCCTCTCCCTCTTTTTTTTTTTATCATCCTCTGTCTCTGTCCTGCAGCCCAGCGCTGTTGTTTGCTTTTCCATCTCTGTGTCCTGATCTCTGTCTTTCTCTCTTTTTCCCCAGAATTTCTCTGGCTTGCTGCCTGGCATTCTTTTTGTCTCTGCGCCCGTATGTGCCGTTCCATGTCCCTGCCCTCCTATCGTTTGCCCTGTTTCCTTTTCTTTCTCTCTCTCTCCCCCCTGCCTTTGTCTTGCTCACTGTCACTGTTTTTTTTCTCATTCTGCATCTCACTGTCCCTGTCCTCCTTCCTGTTCATCTCTTACTCTCTGACCCTTTGGGCTGCTGCCTGGTCCTCTTCTTTATTGCTTCACCTCTCTGTCCTGCTCGCTGTCCCTGTTTTTTCTCTCGTTCCATTTCTCTGCCATTCTCTCTGTTGCTCTCGTTGGCTCTCTATCCCAGTGTCCTGCTCCCGGTCCCTCACCTGTTTTCTATATCCCTCTGTCCATCTTCCTGTCTTTCCTTGTTCCTCTGGCCTGCTACCCATTGCTGTTGGGTTTTTTGTGGGTTGGTGTTTTTTTTTTTTCTTTCTCCATCTCTCTGCCTTGGTCCTGTCACTCTCCTTCTCCCTATGTCTCTAATGTTTCTTTCTCCATCTCTGCCCTGCTCCCTGTCTCTTTTCTCTTATTCTCTGTCCTCTCCCTAACTTTTTGCCTGTATATCTCCATACCGCTGCCTATCCCATCGTTCCTCACAGTGTCTCCCTGTCCAGTTCGCTGTCCTGTTATTCCCTCTGTCCTGCTCCCAGGCCTTTGTTCTCATTTTGCAGTCCATCAGAGCACCTTCAAAAACGGCTCGGTCGATACGGCACCAGGCCTGCTTGCGTCGGATGGGATTCACCTTTGTCAACAGGGAAAGAGGGTCTTTGCTCGTGGGCTAGCAGGGCTCGTTGACAGAGCTTTAAACTAGACTTGAAGGGCATAATGTCAGGCTTGCTTGTGACAAGCTGTGGGACAACACGCCAAGGCTAGAGGGATGGGGTGCTAGAAGGGCCTTCAGCCTCTCGCTCTGAGACATGCTAGGCACGCCAAGGTCAATGAAGAAGGAAGGGGAGGAGGTGCTCCAGGTGCCGGAGCAGAACTTCCACTGCAGCCCATGGTGAAGAGCATGGTGATGCAGGTTGTCTCCATGCAGCCCATGGAGGTCCACGATGGAGCAGACATGGACCTGCAGTACATGGAGGACCCCATGCCGGAGCAGGTGCATGTGCCTGAATGAACCTGTGACCCAGTGGAGAGGAGCCTGTGCTGGAGCAGGTTTTCTGGCAGGACCTGTGGCCCCATGGCCCTGTGGGAGGGACCCCATACTGGAGGAGAAGAGGAGCATGAGCAAGAAGGAGCAACAGAGACAAGATCTGATGAACTGACTGATAGCCCTGCTTCCTGTTCCCCGCTGTTTCTTGCGGGGAGGAGGTAGAGAAGTCAGGAGTGAAGATGAGCCCAGGAAACAAGAGAGGCACAGGGGGAAGGTGTTTTTCAGATTTATTCTTATTTCTCATTATCCTGTTATGATTTTGATTGACAATAAATTAATTTCCCAAAGTCAAGTCTGTTTTGCTTGTGACAGTGATTGGCGAGTGATCTCTTTGTCCTTATCTTGACCTACAAGCTTTTTTGTTATATTTTGTCCCCCTGTCTTGTTGAGGAGAGGGAGTGATAGAGCGGATTGGTGGGCATCCGGTGGCCAGCCAAAGTCAGCCCCCCACAGTTTCCTTTTATCAGCCTCCCTGGCCCTATTCTTTAATTCTTGCCTATGTTTCTTGAACCCCATCACTTCTGAAACTTTCTTTCTATCTCTCCATCCCTATTTTTTTAATTCTTGCATATGTTTCTTGAACCCAGTAGGCTTTTAAATTTTCTTGATACCTTTCCCTCTTTATGTCACCCTGACCTAATTTTAACTTATTGCCTGTGTTTCTTGACCCTATCGCTTTTCAAATTTTCTTTTTATGTCTCCCTCTATGCAGCTCCGTGTACCTATTTAATTCTTGTCTACAATTCTTGTATCGTGTTGCTTTCAAAATTTTCTTTCTATGTCTCTGTCTATCCATCTCCCTGTCTCTCATTCTGAATTATTCCCGCTCTGTCCTGTACTCCATCACTTCTTACATTTTTCTTTCTACATCTCCCTCTTTCTATGCCCCGTCTCTATTTTTTTTTTTTAGTTCTTGACTATGTTTCTTGTACCCTGTCGCGCTTTGAAATTTTCTTTCTACATACATCTATATCTTGCTCCCTGTTTCTATTTTTTATTTCTTGCCTATGTTTCTTTCCCCCATCACTTTAGAGTTTTTCCCCATCCCTTGTCTTGTCTCTATCTTGTTGCCCTGCTGGTCCCTTCTGCCTCTGTCTCCTGCTCCCTGTCTCTCTTGCTTATTCCTCCTTTTTTTTTTTTTTTTTGCTCAGTTTCTCCTCTCTCTACACTGTTGTACTGCTCCCCGTCCCTCTCTTGTTCCCAGTATCCTATTTTCTGTCTCCCTGTTCCACACCTCTTCTCTATGTCCCTCTGTCCTTCCTCCTGCTTTTCTCTTGCCTTTTTTTCTCTCTGTCTTGCTGCCTTTGGGCACTGAGCCTTGTAGTCAACTCACTGCTGGGATTTCTTACACGCATTGATGATTAAACTTTTCCTGCCTCCTCTGTGCCCCTGGATGTGTTTGCAGCCCCTGGGTACAGAGCTTGTGGCTGTGGACAGGTGCAGGAGAGGGGGTGATGTTCTGGGGGGGCTTTGTTAATGGCCCCTATTCCTGACGGGCTCCAGCTGGGGCAGCCCCAGGTGTGGCCAGTGAGGCTGAGGATAGGGCTGGACCTGCTGTGTAAAGGGACTTCAGCTGTAAATGGGGCTGCCTGAGCACACCTGCCTGAGGGAGCTGACAAAGGGGAACTGGCTGAGGAGGGAATCTAGGGGCTCTGCAGGCAGGTGCCTCTGGCCAGGCATGGCCAGTCCCTGCAGCAATGAAGGATCCCTCCAAGCTGTCCCTGACAAAGCTGACCCCAGCATGTGATGCTGGGAGCCTGGCGCCTCCATCAGCTACGTGTATGAGCTGCCATGTGGTGAGGACCATCAAGGCATCTGCTGTGAGCTGCTGAGTGGGTGAAGGTCGGGCAGGCGGTACTGTGGAGGAGGAAGGGGCAGAGGCGGAGAGAGAAGCTTCAGGGTGGTGAAGGTCTCCTGCCAGCACAAGCAAATGCTGTGAGTCATGCATCCTATCCTCTGAGTGCTGGCCCATCTCTGCCACCCTTCTCCAAATGTCTGCCTGCCTCCCTTTCTCTGTCTCCATCTCTGCTCACTCACCTACCTGTATGGCTCCCAAAACCTTGTTGTTCTTCTGCTAACTCTGCCCAGTACCCCACTGCCTCTTAATTTTTTTCTATGTCTCTCTTTAACCGTCTCTCTCTCCCTATTTTTTAGTTTTTCTGCACTGCCTTGTACCCCATTACTTTTTAAATTTCATTTCTATGTCTCCCTGACCCTATTTTATATATACCTCCCTCTGCTCTGCACCCCATCACTTTTCAAACTTCCTTTCTATGCCACCCTCTATTGGGCTCCTTTTTCCTATTTCTTATTTCTTTCCTTTACCCATTGGTTTTACAATTTTCTTTATATGTATTTCTCTCTCCAGCTCCCTGGTCTTATTTTTTAATTCTTGCCTGTGTGAATTGTACCCTGACACCTTTTGAATATTCTTTCTATTTCTATCTTCTTCCCTGTCCCTGTTTTAAAATTCTTCCCTGTGTTTCCTCTACCTCACTGCTTTCTAGTGTCCCTTTCTATGTATCCCTGTACCTGTCTCCCTGTCTTTACTTCTTAATGTTTTCCTACCTGTCCTGTACCCTGTCGCTTTTTAACTTTTACTTCTATGTCTCCCTCTATCCGGCTCACTGTCCCCATTTTTCAATTCTTCCCTTTAGCTGGGGAAGGGTCTGCCCAGGCATGCATACCTGAGGGAGCTGATGTAGGAAAACTGGCTGAGGAGGGAATCCGAGGGGGTCCTGCAGGCAGGTGGCTCCAGCAATTAATGTCCAGTCCCTGCAGCAATGAAGGATCCCGCTGAGCAACAAAACTGGGGGTGGAGGTGGGTGGGGGGCCCCTGCTTGGGACTGGCTGGGCATCGGTCGGTTGGTGGTGAGCAATTATAATTTGCATCACTTGTTCTTCTTGGGTTTTATTTTCCTCTCTGTTGCTTGGGGTTTTTTTAATTATTTTTTTTTTAATTGTTACACTGTTTTTGTATCAACCCAGGAGTGTCTGTCTCATGTTTACCCTTCCAGTTCTCCCCCCATCCCAGCTGTATGGTGCTTAGTTGCCAGCCAGGGTGAAACCACGATGCTGTGTCTACTTTTATGAAGCTGCCTATTGTTATTTTTAAAATACCTACATATTTTTTTATATTTTAAAATATTTTAAATATTTAAAAAGTCTCTCATGTACCCGGTCACTTTTAAAATTTTCTTTCTATGTCTATTTTCATCTAGTCCACTGTCTTTATTTTTTAATTTGTTCCTCTATGTCCTGTGCCCCATCGCTTCTAAGTTTCCTTTCTATTTCTCAGTTCACTGTCACTATTTTCTTAATTTTTCCTGTCTGTCCTGTACCCAATCACTTTTAAAATTGTCCTTCTATGTCTACTTTTATCAAGCTGGGTATCACTGTTTATTAATTCTTTCCCGGCTACTGTATAGCCTGACGCTTTTTACATTTTCTTTCTAATACTACTTTAACCTATTCGCTGTCTTTATTATTACTTTATTTCCTTGATCACCATTGCTTTTAAAAATTTCTGTCTACTCTTATCCCATCTGCGGTCCTTATTTCACTGTCTTCCATTTTTAAAATTATTTCCTGTCTTTCCTTAATGCCGTCGCTTTTACATTTTTTTTTCTACCTGTTTTAGTCAACTGTTACTCTTTTTTTAATACTTCATTTATTGCCCTAATCCCCCTCACTTTTTAAATGCTCTTTTTGTGCCTACTTTTATTCCCTTTGCTGTCTTTTTTTTCCATTATTTCTTCTGTGCCATTGCTTTTTAGATATTCTTTCTGCGTCTTCGTTTTAGTTGGCTGTCGCTATTTTTACAGTTTTTCCTTATTTCCTTAATCCCCCTTGCTTTGAAAATTTTCTACGTTTATCTCGTTTGCTGTCTTTCGTTTTTAATTATTTTTCCTTGGTTTTCCTTAGTGCCATGGCTTTTTAGATTTTCTGTCGACGTCTCCGTTTTAGTTCGCCGTCGCCACTTTTAAATTTTTTCCTCATTTCTTTAATCCCTGCTGCTTTTATCTACTTTTATCTACTTCTATCCTGTTTACTGTCTTTATTTCGTCGTCTTTATTCTTTAATGATTTCTTCTCTTTCCTTAGTGCCGTCGCTTTTAAATTTTTCTTTCAACCTGTTTTAGTTTCCTGTCGCTGTTTGATTTTTTCCCTTTCCCCCCCTAATTCCCATCGCTTTTAAAATGTGTTTTCTACGCCTACTTTTTTTCCCTTCGATGTCTTTATTTTTAATTATGTCTTGTCTGTCCTTTGTGCTGTAGGCTTTTAAAATTGCTTTCTACTTCTCCATTTTAGTTCAATGTTGCTGTGTTTTAATTTTTTCCTTATTTCCTTAATCACTGTTGCTTTTACAATTTTCTGTCTAATTTTATCCTGTTTGCCATCTTTATTTTTTAATTGTTACTTAGCTTTCTTTTGTGCCGCCCCTTTATAAATTTTCTTGCTACATCTGTTTCAGTTTGCTGTTCCTGTTTTTAAATTTTTTTCCATTCATTTCTGTAATCCCCGTCGCTTTTAAATTTTCTACTTTTATCATGTTTGCTGTCTTTATTTTGCTGCGTTTTCTGTTATTTTTTTCTTCTCTTTCCCTAGTGCCCTTGCTTTTTAAAGTTTTTTTTCTACATCTCTCTTAGTTTACTGTCCCTATCTTTTATTTTTTCCCTTTATTTCCCTAATCCCCCTCGCTTTTTTAATGTTAGTTCTAGGCCTCCTTTTATTCCCTTCGTTATCTTCACTTCTCATTATTTCTTTACTTTCCTCAGTGCCGTTGCTTTTTAGATTTTCTTTCTACACCTCCGGTTTAGTTCACCGTCCCTTTTTTAAAATTTTTTCGTCATTTCTTCAGTCCCCATTGCTTTTAAGATTTTCAGTCTACTTTCATCCCGTCTACTGTTTTAATTGTTGCTTGCCTTTCATTAGTGCCGTCGCTTTTTAAATTTTCGTCGTACGTCACCATCTTAGTTTGCTGTCCCTATTTTTAATTCTTTTCTCTATTTCCCTAAACCCTGTTGCTTTTAAAATTTTCTGTCTACCTTTATCCCATTCACTGTCTTTATTCTTTAATTGTTTCTTGTCTTTCCTTAGTGCAGTTGCTCTTTACAATTTTGGTCTCTCTTTGTTTAGTTTGCAATTGCTATTTTTTTAATGCTTTTCTCTCTTAGTCCCTTGGCTTTGAAAGTTTTGCTTCTTTTATCTACTTTTATCTAGTTTGCTGTCTTTTTTTTTTTTCCCCAATTGTTTCCTGCTAGTCCTCTTGAAACAACGAAGTCGGTACCGAGCCCGCGATCAGGACTGTTTTCCGAGATGAATAACTCAATAACAACTAGTTTGTTATTAAGCAGGCATTCTTTAATACAGCGCTGGGCAGCACTGGGGATTTGTCCACCACGAGTGCTCCAACGGGTTAGCAAAGCACCTCAGTTCATATACAGAAAAATCATACATATTCATCAGAATTCTAAAAAGGGCGGTCTTATGTGGATGAGTTCCCGGAATTCATTTGCATAGTCCAAGCATGCGCAGTAAAATTAGGGTTAGGGTCTTTTCACCCTCTGGTGGTCGTTCATAGTCTTCCTCACACTGTCCGCTAATTGAACTTCGGGTTTCCGTTGTCCATACATGGTCATGGAATTGGCTCATCCATCCTTTGGCCTCGGAATGTTACAAAAGGGTCAGTTTGAACTAGTTCTTTGGCGCTTATCTTGACACAAACGTCTCGAGTCCCTGTTATCAATGATATACTCAGGAGGCATAATGAGCTACCTCAAGGCCCATTTGATCTTGCCAGGAAGGGAGTTACACGTCTTGAAACATCCTATTATCAACTCTGCTCAGCAAATAATTAAAACTATGCAAGTAAAGCTTTTATGTATCACAGTAGGGTCTCAGCCAGGGACCGTCAGTGATTTAACCCTTCATTCATTCCCCCCTTTTCTTTAAACTTTGTAAATTCTTTTACAAAGATTCTAAATTGTCATATTTCATTACCTTAGGCAAAGCCCAAATTTTCACCGTCAGCTTTTTCAGCTTATACCACAAGAGGCAATTGACGGCTGTTAGTATGATAACAAATACCAACAGTATCAAAAGTGGATGAACTAAAACATTCAAAGTTTGTTTTGCAGAGGGTGAGTATCCTGAAAAGATATTCCACCAATGATGGGCGGTATCAGATTCAATTTGACTAGATAGTCCAACAAGTTTGTCTCTAGTTATAATTTCTTTAGAGATAAACTTGCATGACTTAAATTTAAGCTCTCATAATGCCAAAACATTGCCCCTTGCTCCTCTGTATATGCAAAGAATGAGTATGTTTGCCCATGCCAAGTTAAATGAGTAATATTTTTAAGACATCCTATGAATGGGGTGGTCACGTTATATTCTTCAACTATTGATTGATTGTTAGTCACCAAGCACACATATCTAGCATTAACCTCTACAAACATTTCGAACACATTAGGAGACAGGATCGTCCATTTACAACTATTAACAGAATGCTCTAACAAGCAGGGTTCGTATAATTGGGATTGTTGTCCACACAAAAGGCCGTCAGGGGTGGTCTCGCAAAGATCTAAATCGTACGTTTTATTACTATTCCCAATATACTTCCCTCGGAATCCCAGTAACCAATATTCTAGATTCTCTTGACTCGAAAAGAGTGTTGGCAGAATTAAAAATTTACACATTATTTCTGGGTCGGTTACATTATAGAATATCAATTTTCCTGCACACCACATATCATACATTAATATTTGTTTTGGATCAGCCTTACAAAACGTGGGTCCTATGGGTTGGGATTTCCATGATCCACCGGGTGCTTTCTTAATTCTCAAATAGTGGATAAGGGAATTATACAAAGCCTCAGTTCCCCAATGGGTCTTGTCATGTTCTGTTTTCACCAGTTTCCATAATATTCTAAAGGGAACTATTATTCTAGTATCTTTTAATTTTGCCCAACCTGATGATTCAGCTTCTGCTTCCAAATCTTTAATTAATCTAAGATCCTTTTCATCATAATCGACCAAGTCTGGTAGTGGCAAAGTTCTTTCAGGAACCAAACTTAATACCTCACCTTGTTCGGCCGCTCTTTTTGCCTCATAATCTGCCAATTTATTCCCCACTTCCTGAGCAGTGTTACCCTTCTGATGCCCTTTGCAGTGCATAATTGCAACCGCCGAGGGCAACTGTACCGCATCCAAAAGTCTTAGGATCATGTCAGCATGCTTAATATGTTTTCCTTGGGCCGTCAGAAGTCCCCGTTCCTTCCAAATAGCTCCATGGGCATGAACGACACCAAAAGCATACTTTGAATCTGTCCAGATATTCACTCGTAGTCCTTCAGCAAGCTCTAATGCTCTCACCAAAGCAATTATTTCAGCTCGTTGTGCAGATGTACCCTTAGGGAGTGACTTTGCTTCCACCACTTGGTTTGTGGTGGTCACAGCATACCCCGCCATCCGAGCTCCATCCTTTACAAAACTACTCCCATCGGTATACCAAGTGTGTTCAGCTTCCTCCAATGGCTCCTCCTTCAAGTCAGGCCTGCTTGCATACACGGCCTCAATGGTCTCTATGCAGTCATGCACAACAGTTTCCATCTCCTGCTTATCGCTTAGAAAAGAAGCAGGGTTAATGACAGTAGATGTAGTAATTTCCACATCATCTTGTTCCATCAATACTGCTTGATATTTCAAAAATCTTGATGGCAAGAGCCAGTGTCCCCCTTTTTGTTCCAAGACAGAAGTCACAGCATGAGAAGTATACACAACCATCTTTTGCCCCAGAGTAAACTTTCGGGCTTCTTGAATAATCAACACAACAGCAGCTACTGCTCGAAGGCATCCTGGCCATCCTTTACTAACTTCATCCAATTGTTTCGAAAAGTAAGCTACTGCTCGTTTATAAGGACCCAGCTTCTGAGCCAGAATTCCCAAAGCCACTCCTTGCCTTTCATATGAAAACAGCCAGAAGGGCTTTGTTATATCAGGCAGGCCCAAAGCTGGAGCCCTCATTAGTTCCAATTTCAGTTTTTTAAAAGCCCTTCTAGCTTCGTCAGTCCATACTAATTGTGTCTGGCTGTTTTCCAGTAGTTCGTATAATGGTTTCACCATAAGTCCATAATTATAAATCCATAATCGGCACCAACCTGTCATTCCCAAAAAGGTTCGAAGCTCTTTTACCGTGGTTGGTTCTGGAGTCCTGCAAATAGCTTCTTTTCGGTCTTTTCCGAGCTGTCTCTGTCCCTTGGAAATCACAAATCCCAGGTATATTACTTCTTTCTTCAGGATCTGGGCTTTCTGTAATGAGACTCGGTAACCACTTAGTCCAAGAAAATTCAACAAACTCACAGTCCATTCTTTACATTCTTCATTCGTTTCTGTGGCTATCAAGATATCATCCACATATTGCAAAAAATTCCCATTTCCCCGAGGTCTTTCCCAGGCCTCTAATTCTTTAGCTAATTGATTTCCAAAGATTGTGGGGCTGTTTTTAAATCCTTGAGGTAGCACTGTCCAGGTTAGTTGGGTTTTTCGTCCTGAATCAGGGTTTTCCCATTCAAAGGCAAATAAATTGCGGCTTTCAGGGGCCAAGGTGAGGCAAAAGAATGCATCTTTCAGATCTAATACTGTGAACCATTCATAGGTTTCCTTTAAATTAGTCAATAAGGTGTATGGGTTTGCCACTACCGGGTGTAAATCTTCCACTATCTTATTTATTGCCCTCAGGTCTTGTACTAATCGATAGGTTTTGCCATCAGGCTTTTTGACAGGTAGAATAGGAGTGTTATATTCTGAAGAACATTCAATTAATAATCCAAATTTTATAAACTCTTCTATAATGCTTTTCACTCCTCGCCTGTCTTCCAATTTCAGAGGATACTGCTTTACCCTAACAGGTCGTGCTCCCTCTTTGAGTTTAACAACAACCAATTCTGCATTTTTAGCCTTTCCAGGTATCCCTGAGGCCCATACTCCTGGGTATACCTGGTCTTTTATTTCTTGTGGAATTCTTTCTTCCCTAATTTGGGGTTCAGTAAGAGCCAAACTTAAAATTTCAATGTGGTTTTCTTCTGGTATTTTAAATTCAATTTCTCCATTTCTAAATCTTATTTCGGCATTCAGTTGTTCTAATAAGTCCCTTCCCAAAAGTGGTTTAGGAGCCTCAGGCAGGTAGAGGAATTTATGAATCCCTACACTTTTCCCAATTTTGAATTTTAATGGTTTCAGAAAGAACGCCTTCTCAACCTGTCCAGTTGCTCCTACAATATTAACAGTTTGCCTACTCACAGGTAATAAGGTCTGATTCAATACTGAAAACGTAGCACCTGTATCTATTAAAAATTCTACAGGTTTCTTTTCTTTCCCTAGCTGAACTTTTACCAAGGGCTCCACTAGGGAAGATTCCCCTGGTCCCCGTCAATCATCTTCTACATCTGTTACCATCACCGGGTTGCCTAACTTCGGGCAATCCCTTCTCCAATGCCCCATTTGCTTGCAGTAAGCACACTGATCTTTCAGGAGGAGTTGATTTCCCCTAGGTGGGGCACTTACACCACTTCTTATGGCCCCCCTCCCTCCAACAGTGTTGTTTCTTGATGGGTTCCGAGGGGGTACATGGCCCCCTGTGCTGCGTAAGGCAGCCACTGTAGCATTGGCAATTGTTTTGCTCATTACTCTCCCTTTCTGACTATCCCTATTCCGATACACTTGCCAGGCAGCCTCCAACAATTTCTCTGAATCTCTCATATCTGTCCCTTGCACTTTCTGTAACTTTCTCCTGATGTCATCTGCCGACTGTCCCAAAAACAGGAATTTCAAATGACCCTTTCCCTCCTGAGAGGTAGGGTCTAAAGGGGTATATTTCTGCATTCCTTCTTTTAATCGGTTCAAAAATTCAGTAGGGGATTCTTTTTTTATCTTGTTTAATTTCATACAATTTAGACCAATTCACTGATTTTGGGACAGCATTCCTTGTTCCATAAGCAATCCATTCCCTGTACCGCACTAACAAATTCCGGTCTCCCATCTGATTAGGGTCCCAACCGGGATTAGTAATCGGATCCACTGTTCCCGGCAGAGTTCCAGCCAAAACCAGAGCCTGTACCTGGGTTCTAGCCACTCTCACAACCATCTGCTTCTCTCACTCACTAAACACCACATCCAACATTGCATCCACATCCTCCCAATCAGGGTCCTGATTCTTCAACCCCCAACAGCACCAGCATCTCCTTCTCTATCACCTTCTCCTTCTGGTGGAGGCAAGCAATCCTCTACTCTCTCATTCTGTGAACCAATCTTTAAACATCTTTGCCCAATGCTGCAAGCCGAGCAGCATCTTTTTAGCTTCCTATTTTGCTTATCGTTCTCTTTTTCTATCGCCAAGACCATAGGGTCCTGGGGTGCTAAATTGATTCCGCATTCTTTTTGCCATTCAGGGTGATTTCGCAAAGTGAAAAACATATCTGCATAAACCACTTCATCCCATTTTCCTTCTCAGCACAGAAATAACATAAGCTGCAACAAAGTGTTGTACTTTAAAGTTCTGTTAAAAGGCCATTTTTCTTCATCATCTAGCTTGTATAAAGGCCACCACTGGTTACAATATTTAATTAAGGTCTTACGATTTACAGTCCCTCCAGGTGGTCCCCCGATATCTTTCCAGTGGTCTAAAATGCAGCCCAAAGGGCTCTTTTTCAACACTCCGCCTTGTTGGTTCCCCATTCTAAATTTATAGGACACAAGGACAGGGGTCGGGGCACGAACACTACACAAAACTGACAATTACTATCACAGATAAAATAACAACTATTAACTCCCGGGTAACAAATGTCAACTTAGGCTGATGAAAGATTTTCAAATACGCGTATATCAGACATATGTGTGCATCACACACACATATGTAAACTGCAATCAAATACAAATGCACAACCAAATGACCGTACTAACCAAATGATCACTACAAACCATGCAACATAGTAACCAAGTGATTAATACAAATCATACATGCAATTGTATGCCACCTGGCGGGGTTCTCACGAACCGCGACTTATGAGCAGCTTCAAATGACCGGTCCCAAACCAAAAAGAATGCCTTATTCTTACCAGAGGTCCTTGTCTGCCCCCGCGAGGATCCGCTGAATCGGTGAGTCCCTCCAGAGAATTCTCCAGGGCCGGCCTAGGGAGTCGCCGACTCAGAGGTTCCTGCAGCCGGACAGAGATGGTCCCATCTGGGTCGCCAAAACTGAAACAACGAAGTCGGTACCGAGCCCGCGATCAGGACGGTTTTCCGAGATGAATAACTCAATAACAACTAGTTTGTTATTAAGCAGGCATTCTTTAATACAGCGCTGGGCAGCACTGGGGATTTGTCCACCACGAGTGCTCCAACGGGTTAGCAAAGCACCTCAGTTCATATACAGAAAAATCATACATATTCATCAGAATTCTAAAAAGGGCGGTCTTATGTGGATGAGTTCCCGGAATTCATTTGCATAGTCCAAGCATGCGCAGTAAAATTAGGGTTAGGGTCTTTTCACCCTCTGGTGGTCGTTCATAGTCTTCCTCACACTGTCCGCTAATTGAACTTCGGGTTTCCGTTGTCCATACATGGTCATGGAATTGGCTCATCCATCCTTTGGCCTCGGAATGTTACAAAAGGGTCAGTTTGAACTAGTTCTTTGGCGCTTATCTTGACACAAACGTCTCGAGTCCCTGTTATCAATGATATACTCAGGAGGCATAATGAGCTACCTCAAGGCCCATTTGATCTTGCCAGGAAGGGAGTTACACGTCTTGAAACATCCTATTATCAACTCTGCTCAGCAAATAATTAAAACTATGCAAGTAAAGCTTTTATGTATCACAGTAGGGTCTCAGCCAGGGACCGTCAGTGATTTAACCCTTCATTCACTCTACCTAGTTGCTTTTGAAATAATTGTCTTTCTGTGTCAAGCTTCCTATCCGTATTTTTCAGCAGTTCTCAGTATGTTGTGTACCCCGTTGCTTTTTCAATGTACTTTGTATGTGTCTCTCCCTCTTTCTTTATTTTTTAGTTTTTTCTTGTCTTTCCTAATAGAGGTGGCTTTTTAGTTTTTTCGATATCTAATTTTATTGTATCCAATGTGTTGATTTGTTAATTCTTTCCTGTCTGTCCTGCAGCCTGCGCTTCACTTAAGAAATTTTCTTCGTATGCCTCTGTTTATTTTGATCACTGTCTCTCTTCTTTGATTTTTTTCCTCTCTTAATCCCTTGGCTTATCCAGTTCCCTACCGTGGAAAAATCCCCCTCCTCCGCCTCTCTGTCTCCTGCCTGTGGGTGTCTCCTCCTCTCTGTCCCTCTCTGCTGTCCTGTGGTCCTGCTCGGACCCTTCCATCTCTCACCCCTGCTCCCTCCCCCTCTTGTTTATGGCTCCATCTCCCTGTTCCTCTGGTTCTTGTGCTCCATCTCTCCATCCTCCTCCTCCTCGTTGCCCTCCATTTCTCTCTCTCTCCACCCTCGTGCGGCTCCCTGTCCCTCTTTTTTTGTTCCCAGCATCCCATTTTCTGGCTCCCTGTCCCACACCTCTTCTCTACCTTCCTTCCGCTTTCCGCTTCCCTTGTTTCCCTCTGTCCTGCTGCCTTGGGGCGCTGAGCCTTGGAGCCAGCTCACTGCCGGGATTCCCTATGATGTGCTTTAATGAATACACTTTTCCTGCCTCCTCTGTGCCCCTCGATGTGTTTGCAGCCCCTGGGTGCAGAGCTCGTGGCTGTGGACAGGTGCAGGGAGGGGGGGATGTGCTGGGGGCTTTGGCAGGGGCCCCTGTTGCCAATGGGCTCCAGCTGGGCCTGGAGCTGGGGCAGTCCCAGGTGTGGCCAGTGAGGCTGAGGGTGGGGCTGGTCCTGCTGTGTGAAGGGGCTCTAGCTGTAAAGGGGGCTGCCACCAGGGCATGCTTTCCTGAGGGAGCTGCCAAAGGGGAGCTGGCTGAGGAGGGAATCTGAGGGGGCCCCGCAGGCAGGTGCCTCTGGCCAGGCATGGCCAGTCCCTGCAGCAATGAAGGATCTCACCGAGCCGTCCCTGACAGAACGCACCACCAGCACTCAGTGCTGGGAGCTCGGTGCCTCCATTGGCTGCATGCGTGAGCCACTGGGAAGCCTCAGAGCGGAGGAGCATCGAGGCGCCTGCTGCTGAGGCAGACTGAAAAGCCTTGGGGTGGTGAAGGTCTCCTGCCAGTGCCAGGAGCTGTGGTGAGTCACGTGTTCCCTCGTGTGCGTCCCGGCCCACCTCTGCCGCCCTTCCCCGGATCTCTGCCTGCCTCCCTGCCTGTCCCTGCTTCTGTCTCCCTCTCTGCCAGCCCACCTGCCTGTCTGCCTCCCCAAAACTTGTCACTCTTCTGCCAACTCTGCCCTGTACCACTTCACCTATTGATTTTTTGTTCTCTGTTTTCCTCTCGGCAGCTCCCTCGTCCTACTTTTTAATGCTTTCCTGTGTTCCTTGTACCCCGTTGCATTTTAAGTTATCTTTCTATGTTTACCTCTCTCCAACACCCTGTCCCTATTTTTTAATTTCTTTCACTCTCCTGGTCCCCATCGCTTTTTAAATTTTCTTTCTATGTTTCCTTCTATCCACCTCCCAGTCCCTGGTTTTTTAACACTCCTGTGTTTCTTGTACCCTATCACTGTTAAAATATTCTGTCTGCTTTGCCCTCCATCCATCTCCCTGTCCCTATGTTTTAATTCTTGTCTATGTTTCTTGTACTCAGTTGCTTTTTAAAATTCCTTCTACGTCTCCCTCTACCTGGCTCCTTTTCTTGAATTTTTTTTTTTAATTCTTCCCTGTATTTCTTGTACCCCATCGCGATTTAATTTCTCTTTCAACAATTCCCTTTATTGGGTTCCCTTTCCCTAAATTTTAATTCCTTAGTCTTTCCTTAGTGCTGTCGCTTTTTAAATTTTCTTTCTATGTCTGTTTTAGTGTGCTGTTCCGATTTTGTAATATTTTCCTTTATTTCCCTAATGCCTACCGCGTTTGACAAGTTGTTTCTATGCCTGCTTTTATTCCCTTTGCTGTCTTTTTTTACTATTTCTTCTCTTTCTTATGTGCCATCGCTGTATAGGTTTTCTTTCTAGGCCTCTGTTGTAGTTTGCCGTCGCTATTTTTAAATCTTTTTCCTTATTTCCTTAATCACCGTTGCTTTTAAAATACGCTGTCTACTTTCATCCCATTCGCAGTCTTTTTTTTGTCTGCCTTTCTTTTTTAATTATTTCTTGTCTTTCCTTCGTGCCCTCGCTTTTTGTATTTTCTCTCTATGTCTATATGTCACCATGATTTAGTCTTTTCCTTTATTTCCTCAATCTTTTTGCTTTTTAAATTTTTTTCTACGTTTGCTTTCATACAGTTCCTGTCCCTATTTTTAAATTCTCTCTTGTCTTTTGGGTACTCTCTCAATTTTTCGATTTTCTTTCTATGTCGCTGTTTATTTAGTTTGTTGTCCCTATTTTTTAACTTTTTCCTCCTTTAATGCCTTCATTTTTCAAGTTTTTTTCTATGCCTACTTTTATCTAGCTTTCTGTCCCTATTTTTACATTTTTTTCTCCTCTGCCTTGTCCCATTTTGCTTTTAAAATTTTCTTTCTATGTCTACCTTTAACAAACTGTACATCCCTGGCTTTTCATTCGTTTTTGTTTGTCACATACCTTGTCGCCTTTTAAATCTTCTTTGTGTCTTATTTTTTTTCTCTTCTCTCAGTTCATCCCGAGGCTTTAGAAGGTCTCCTCGGCACGCTTTTATTTCTGGAGTGTAATTCGTACCCCCTTGGTTTGTTAGAACATCTCAGGTTATCCTTCTTCCTCAGAGTAGTGTTTTTGTCCTCTCCTCCATCTCGACGGCCTCCAATGGGTCAGTGTCTCCCTCACAACATCTGTACTCTGTTCAAATCCCCTCCCGAGTCCCTTTGTGCCCTCGAGCCTTCTCTCTGGCCACCTCAGCACCCCTCTATCTCTGTCCCAATGCTTCCTGTGAGCGTCCTTGCACTCCATGGCCATCCTTCAGTTCTGCAGCAGGCGTTGTGTCTTTCTTATCCAGAGACAACTCCTCCTCAGGCTTTCATTTTGCCCCAGAGCACTTTCTCACCTTCCCCTCTGCCATGTCCGATGCCTCCGTTTGGTCCCTGGTCCCCTGAGTACGTCTGTACTCTGTTCAGATCCCCTCTGGAGTACCTCATTGTGTCAGCAATTCTTTGCTTGTCTCTCTGTCCTTGCTCAGCCGCGCCCCCAGCCCTCTCGTTCCTGTCGCGACGCCTCCCGAGACTGTCCTCGTGCCCCACGGCACCCCTGGAGCTCTGCAGCCCTCTTTGTAGCTCTCCTATTCAGACAGAACCCTTCCTCAGGCTGTCTCTGTGCCCCATGGCTCTTTTACCTTATTCAACGCCATCTAGGTTGTCTCCATTCCGTCGCTCATCCCCTGAGCACATCTGTACGTTGCTGGGACACCTTCCCGAGTTTGGCATTGGGTCCCAGAGTCACTTTCTCTTTCACTCTCGGCACCCTTCTCCTGCCGTCATTGTGTTTCCCGAGCGCAGCCTCGTGCCCCACAGCTCTCTTTTGGCTCTGTAGCACACTTGGTGCCCTTCTCGCTCCCTGGGAACCTTTCCCGATGCCGTCTTTCATCTCCAGAACACTCATGCTGTCTTCTGTGCTTGCTAGGATATCTCTGTTCAGTCCCTGGTCCCCTGAGGATATCTGTAGTCTGTTCAAATCCCCTCTGGACTTCTTCATCATGTCCTCAAGCCTTCTTTTGTCTGTCCCTCTCAGAACCCCTCTGCTACTGTCACGATGCCTCCTGATGTTCTCTGCAGCACACTTTTAGCTCTCTAAGCCCCCTTTGGACCCGTTCTGTTGCAATCGCACCTCTCCTAAGAATTCTGCTCTCAAAAGAGAGCATTCTTTTTCTTCTCTCTGCCATCTAGGATGCCTCCCGAGACCTTCCTTGTGCTCCACAGCATTGTGGTAGCACTCTGCCTCCCTTTTAATCTCTCTTATGTCTCCGAGCCTTTCATGACCTCTCTGCTCCTGTTGTAAAATCACTAAATTTAGTTAGGATAGAAGTAGAATGTTAGAATGTTGTTTGTTCTGAAACTTGCAACCATAGGACCCTTACCAAGTAGTCTCTGTTTCGGGTCAAGGATGAAACAATGAAGAATTGAATAGAGAAAGTTTTGTTGAGTTCTGTAATTATAGGAACCTGTTATGCACCAGTGATGCTGCTTGGAAATCCTTTCACCCTTCCCATCTTGATTAAAGAATCAAGGATGCCAATCAGTAGATATTAATAGACATGATAAATGATTCATTTAAGTGTAGATATTGATAGAATTGTGTAAGAGAGCAATTAAGGAAAATAAAACCATGTATTTTGTGTAACGGTAACTAGGTATGATTTATATATCTGGTTTAATTATAAACTAACTGTTGAACAATGTGGCATTTTGAAGGAGCAGGATTCGCTTGTCAAGAGGGTGGTAGGTTGTAGGCCTGGTCAGTAAACTGAGAAAAACTTTACAAGATTCCAAGAATGGGCCTTTGCAACTGAGCTGAGCATGCGCAAAGATCGGATTCAACTAGCGGACACCATGAGGAAGACTATGGACGACCACCAGAGGACCTCAGACGACCACCTGTGTACCTGAAGGCGCATGTGTCCTGAGTATTTACGTATATTAATGAGTTTCTGGAAATCATATGAATATGATAATCATTTCTTGGAAATACGGTGAATATGTCTATTTTGATTGTGTATAATTACTACAGTGGAGAAAGTAAGCACGTGCGCTAGGTGGAGCGATCCCCTGTGCGTCCAGTGCTGCAATAAAGAAGCGCCTGCTTTCTACACTTCAAATTGAGTCTTAGAAAGTTTGTATCTTGCCGACTTACGGTAACACTCCCAGTCACCATGCCTCCCGAGACCACCTTTGTGTACTGCAGCCCTGTTTTAGCTCCGTCACGGACTTTGATCCTCTCTCGTTCCCTCAGAAACCCTTCCTCGGGTTTGTTAGTGCCTCAGAGTGCTCTTATCATCCTCTGGTGCCTCCATTAATTTCTCTTTCAACAATTGCCTTTATTGGGTTCCCTTTCCCTAAATTTTAATTCCTCCCATTTTTCCATATACCCTGTCACTTTTAAAATCTTCTTTCAACACTTCCTTCTCTTCTGCCCCCTGTTCGTATATTTCCTGTGTTTCTTGTAGCCCGTCACTTTTTTAAAATTTCTTTCTGCCTCCCTCTATCTGATTCCCTGTCCCTATTTTTTAATTCCTCCCTCTTGGTCCCGTACCCGGTTGCTTTAAATATTTTCTTTCTAGGTCTCCATTTATTTAGTTTCCTGTCCTTCTCTTTTAATTTTTTGCCATCTATACTATACTCTGTCAATTTTAAGTTTTGTTTCTGTGGCCACTTTTGTCCAGACCACCATCTTTATTTTCTAATTCTCTCCTGTCTGTCCTGTACTCTGTTGCTGCTTCAATTTTCTTTCTATGTCTACTTTTGTCAAGCTCCCCATCCATATTTTTTAATCCTTTCCTGTGTCATGTATCCCGTTGCTTTTCAAATTTACTTTTATGCATGTCTCTTTTTTTCCCGTGTTCTTATTTTCTATTTATTCTTGTCTTTCCTTAAAGCCGTCGCATTCTAAGTTTTCTTTCTATGTCAAAGTTTATCCACTTTGCTCTCCCTATTTTTTATGTCGTCCTGTTTATCCTGTACCTCGTCGCTTTTGAAATTTTCTTTCCATGTCTACTTTAACCAATTCACTGTCTGTCTTTTTTATTTGTTTCCTGTCTGTCGTGTACCCCATTGCTTTTGAAGTTTTCTATGTCTCTCTGTGTATTTCTCCCTTTTCTATTTTGTAACTTGTCTTTCCTTAATGCCTTTGCTTTTATAATTTTCTTCCTGTGTCTCCCTCTCATCACCCTACTCCTATTTTACAATTTTTTTTCTGGTCTGTCTTTATTGCCTTTGCTTTTGAAACTTTCTTGCCATGTCAACTTTGACCCAATTTTTTGTTTCAATTTTTTTTTTTCCCCCTGGTTGTCCTTTACCCAGTGGCTTTTAAAATTTTCTTTCTGTGCCTACTTTAACCAATTCACTGTCTTTTTATTTTTAATTTTTTTCCTGTCTGTCCGGAACCCCATTGCTTTTTCAGTTTCCATTCTATGTCTACTTTTATCAAGCTCCCTATCCACATGTTTGAATTTATTCCTGTCTGTCGTGTTCCACGTCACTTCAAAAAAATTTTCTTTCCATGTGAGTCTCTAATTTTTTTTTTTACCCTATCCTTATTTTTAAGTTTTTTTCTTGTCTTTCTTAACGCCATCGCTTATTACATTTTCTTTCTATATCAACATTTATTATGTTTGCTGTGCCTGTTTTTCATTGTGTTCCTGTCTCTCCGGTACCCCATCACTTTTGAAACTTTCTTTCTACGCCTCTGTTTATCTAGTTTTCTGTCCCCCTTTTTAATTTTTTTTTTCCTGTGTTCCCTGTAGCACAACTTGTTAAATTTTATTTCTGTGTGTGCTGGTTTTGGATGGGATAGAGTTAGTTTTCTTCACAGTAGCTGGTACGGGGCTACGTTTTGGGGTTGTGCTGAAGACAGCATTGATAGCACAGGGAGATGTGTTAGTTACAGCTGAGCAGCGCTTGCCCAGCGTCAAGGGCTGCTCTGCTCCTCACCCTGCCCTGCCAGCAAGCATATTTTTATTCCCTTTACGCCTACCGCGTTTCCCTAATGCCTGCCGCGTTTGACAACTTGTTTCTATGCCTGCTTTTATTCCCTTTGCTGTCCTTTTTTACTTTTTTTCTCTTTCTTATGTGCAGTCGCTGTATAGGTTTTCTTTCTAGGTCTCTGTTGTAGTTTGCCGTTGCTATTTTTAAATCTTTTTCCCTATTTCCTTAATCACCGTTGCTTTTAAAATTTGCTGTCTACTTCCATCCCGTTTGCAGTCTTTTTTTTGTCTGCCTTTCTTTTTTAATTATTTCTTGTCTTTCCTTCGTGCCCTCGCTTTTTGAATTTTCTGTCTCTGTCTGCTCTTGAAATGTTCTTTCTGTGCCTACTTTTATTCCCTTTGCTGTCTTTTTTTTCCATTATTTCTTCTCTGCCTTCTGTGCCATCGCTTTTTAGAGCTTCTTTCTGCGTCTTCGTTGTAGATTGCCGTCGCTATGTTTTAAAGTTTTTCCTTATTTCCTTCATCCCCCTTGCTTTGAAAATTTTCTACGTTTATCTCGTTCGCTGTCTTTCGTTTTTAATTATTTTTCCTTGGTTTTCCTTAGTGCCATGGCTTTTTAGATTTTCTGTCGACGTCTCCGTTTTAGTTCGCCGTCGCCACTTTTAAATTTTTTCCTCATTTCTTTAATCCCCGCTGCTTTTAACACTTTCTGTGTGACTTTTATGCCGTTCCCTGCCTTTATTCTTTAATGATTTCTTCTCTTTCCTTAGTGCCGCCGCTTTTAAATTTTTCTCTCAACCTCTGTTTCAGTTTGCTCTCCCTGTTTGTTTTTTTTTTCCCCCCTTCTCCCCCCCCAATTCCCATCGCTTTTAAAATGTGTTTTCTACGCCTACTTTTTTTCCCTTCGATATCTTTCTTTCTAATTATTTCTTGTCTTTCCTTAGTGCCGTTGCCTTTTAGATTTTCTGTCCATGTCTGAGTTTCAGTTTGCTTTCCCTCTCGTCCAGTTCTTTCCTCTATTAATCTCTTGGCTTTTTAAATTTTCTACCTCTAGCTCATTCACATTCTTTACTTTTAAAGTATTTTTTCTTGTTTTTCCTCAGTGCCCTTAGTTGCTTTTTAACTTTTCTGTCTACTTTTACTCTGTTTGCTGTCTTTTCAGTTATTTTTTCTTGGTTTGCCTCAGTGCCATCGCTTTTTAGATTTTTTCCCTACCTACCTGTTTTAGGTCAATGTTGCTACGCTTCAATTTCTTCCTTATTTCCCTAATCCTATTTGCTTCTAAAATTTTCCGTCTGCTTTTATTCCGTTCGCTGTCTTTATTTTTTAGTTATTTCTTGTCTTTATTAGCGCCGTGGCTTTTCAGATTTTCTTTCTACATCTCTCTTAGTTCGCTGTCCCGGCTTTTAAATTCTTTTGGTTTCTTTCCCTAATCCCCATTGCTTTTTACATTTTCTACGTCTATCCCGTTCGCTGTCTTTCTTTCGCTGTCTCTTCTTTTAATTATTTCTCATCTTTCCTCAGCGCAGTCGTTTTTTAAATTCTCTTTCTACGTCTCTTTTAGTTCGCGGTCCCTATTTCCTCATTTTTCTCTTCCTTTCCCAAATCCCCCACGCTTTTTACATGTTCTTTCGACGCCCACTTTTATGCCCTTTGCTGGGTTTTAAAAATTATTTCTTGTCGTTCCTTAGTGCCCTCGCTTTTTAAATTTTCTTTCTGCATCTCTGTTTCACTTTGCTGTTCCGATTTCATAATTTTTTCCTTTATTTCCCTAATGCCTACCGTGTTTGACAAGTTGTTTCTATGCCTGCTTTTATTCCCTTTGCTGTCCTTTTTTACTATTTCTTCTCTGCCTTCTGTGCCATCGCTGTATAGGTTTTCTTTCTAGGTCTCTGTTGTAGTTTGCCGTTGCTATTTTTAAATCTTTTTCCCTATTTCCTTAATCACCGTTGCTTTTAAAATTTGCTGTCTACTTCCATCCCGTTTGCAGTCTTTTTTTTGTCTGCCTTTCTTTTTTAATTATTTCTTGTCTTTCCTTCGTGCCCTCGCTTTTTGAATTTTCTGTCTCTGTCTGCTCTTGAAATGTTCTTTCTGTGCCTACTTTTATTCCCTTTGCTGTCTTTTTTTTCCATTATTTCTTCTCTGCCTTCTGTGCCATCGCTTTTTAGAGCTTCTTTCTGCGTCTTCGTTGTAGATTGCCGTCGCTATGTTTTAAAGTTTTTCCTTATTTCCTTCATCCCCCTTGCTTTGAAAATTTTCTACGTTTATCTCGTTCGCTGTCTTTAGTTTTTAATTATTTTTCCTTGGTTTTCCTTAGTGCCGTGGCTTTTTAGATTTTCTGTCGACGTCTCCGTTTTAGTTCGCCGTCGCCACTTTTAAATTTTTTCCTCATTTCTTTAATCCCCGCTGCTTTTAACGCTTTCTGTGTGACTTTTATGCCGTTCCCTGCCTTTATTCTTTAATGATTTCTTCTCTTTCCTTAGTGCCGCCGCTTTTAAATTTTTCTCTCAACCTCTGTTTCAGTTTGCTCTCCCTGTTTTTTTTTTCCCCCCTTCTCCCCCCCAAATTCCCATCGCTTTTAAAATGTGTTTTCTACGCCTACTTTTTTTCCCTTCGATATCTTTCTTTCTAATTATTTCTTGTCTTTCCTTAGTGCCGTTGCCTTTTAGATTTTCTGTCCATGTCTGAGTTTCAGTTTGCTTTCCCTCTCGTCCAGTTCTTTCCTCTATTAATCTCTTGGCTTTTTAAATTTTCTACCTCTAGCTCATTCACATTCTTTACTTTTAAAGTATTTTTTCTTGTTTTTCCTTAGTGCCCTTAGTTGCTTTTTAACTTTTCTGTCTACTTTTACTCTGTTTGCTGTCTTTTCAGTTATTTTTTCTTGGTTTGCCTCAGTGCCATCGCTTTTTAGATTTTTTTCCCTACCTACCTGTTTTAGGTCAATGTTGCTACGCTTCAATTTCTTCCTTATTTCCCTAATCCTGTTTGCTTCTAAAATTTTCCGTCTGCTTTTATTCCGTTCGCTGTCTTTATTTTTTAGTTATTTCTTGTCTTTATTAGCGCCGTGGCTTTTCAGATTTTCTTTCTACATCTCTCTTAGTTCGCTGTCCCGGCTTTTAAATTCTTTTGGTTTCTTTCCCTAATCCCCATTGCTTTTTACATTTTCTACTTCTATCCCGTTCGCTGTCTTTCTTTCGCTGTCTCTTCTTTTAATTATTTCTCGTCTTTCCTCAGCGCAGTCGTTTTTTAAAGTCTCTTTCTACGTCTCTTTTAGTTCGCGGCCCCTATTTCCTCATTTTTCTCTTCCTTTCCCAAATCCCCCACGCTTTTTAAATGTTCTTTCGACGCCCACTCTTATGCCCTTTGCTGGGTTTTTAAAATTATTTCTTGTCGTTCCTTAGTGCCCTCGCTTTTTAAATTTTCTTTCTGCATCTCTGTTTCACTTTGCTGTTCCGATTTCATAATTTTTTCCTTTATTTCCCTAATGCCTACCGTGTTTGACAAGTTGTTTCTATGCCTGCTTTTATTCCCTTTGCTGTCCTTTTTTACTATTTCTTCTCTGCCTTCTGTGCCATCGCTGTATAGGTTTTCTTTCTAGGTCTCTGTTGTAGTTTGCCGTTGCTATTTTTAAATCTTTTTCCCTATTTCCTTAATCACCGTTGCTTTTAAAATTTGCTGTCTACTTCCATCCCGTTTGCAGTCTTTTTTTTGTCTGCCTTTCTTTTTTAATTATTTCTTGTCTTTCCTTCGTGCCCTCGCTTTTTGAATTTTCTGTCTCTGTCTGCTCTTGAAATGTTCTTTCTGTGCCTACTTTTATTCCCTTTGCTGTCTTTTTTTTCCATTATTTCTTCTCTGACTTCTGTGCCATCGCTTTTTAGAGCTTCTTTCTGCGTCTTCGTTGTAGATTGCCGTCGCTATGTTTTAAAGTTTTTCCTTATTTCCTTCATCCCCCTTGCTTTGAAAATTTTCTACGTTTATCTCGTTCGCTGTCTTTAGTTTTTAATTATTTTTCCTTGGTTTTCCTTAGTGCCGTGGCTTTTTAGATTTTCTGTCGACGTCTCCGTTTTAGTTCGCCGTCGCCACTTTTAAATTTTTTCCTCATTTCTTTAATCCCCGCTGCTTTTAACGCTTTCTGTGTGACTTTTATGCCGTTCCCTGCCTTTATTCTTTAATGATTTCTTCTCTTTCCTTAGTGCCGCCGCTTTTAAATTTTTCTCTCAACCTCTGTTTCAGTTTGCTCTCCCTGTTTTTTTTTTTCCCCCCTTCTCCCCCCCAAATTCCCATCGCTTTTAAAATGTGTTTTCTACGCCTACTTTTTTTCCCTTCGATATCTTTCTTTCTAATTATTTCTTGTCTTTCCTTAGTGCCGTTGCCTTTTAGATTTTCTGTCCATGTCTGAGTTTCAGTTTGCTTTCCCTCTCGTCCAGTTCTTTCCTCTATTAATCTCTTGGCTTTTTAAATTTTCTACCTCTAGCTCATTCACATTCTTTACTTTTAAAGTATTTTTTCTTGTTTTTCCTTAGTGCCCTTAGTTGCTTTTTAACTTTTCTGTCTACTTTTACTCTGTTTGCTGTCTTTTCAGTTATTTTTTCTTGGTTTGCCTCAGTGCCATCGCTTTTTAGATTTTTTTCCCTACCTACCTGTTTTAGGTCAATGTTGCTACGCTTCAATTTCTTCCTTATTTCCCTAATCCTGTTTGCTTCTAAAATTTTCCGTCTGCTTTTATTCCGTTCGCTGTCTTTATTTTTTAGTTATTTCTTGTCTTTATTAGCGCCGTGGCTTTTCAGATTTTCTTTCTACATCTCTCTTAGTTCGCTGTCCCGGCTTTTAAATTCTTTTGGTTTCTTTCCCTAATCCCCATTGCTTTTTACATTTTCTACGTCTATCCCGTTCGCTGTCTTTCTTTCGCTGTCTCTTCTTTTAATTATTTCTCGTCTTTCCTCAGCGCAGTCGTTTTTTAAATTCTCTTTCTACGTCTCTTTTAGTTCGCGGTCCCTATTTCCTCATTTTTCTCTTCCTTTCCCAAATCCCCCACGCTTTTTACATGTTCTTTCGACGCCCACTCTTATGCCCTTTGCTGGGTTTTTAAAATTATTTCTTGTCGTTCCTTAGTGCCCTCGCTTTTTAAATTTTCTTTCTGCATCTCTGTTTCACTTTGCTGTTCCGATTTCGTAATTTTTTCCTTTATTTCCCTAATGCCTACCGTGTTTGACAAGTTGTTTCTATGCCTGCTTTTATTCCCTTTGCTGTCCTTTTTTACTATTTCTTCTCTGCCTTCTGTGCCATCGCTGTATAGGTTTTCTTTCTAGGTCTCTGTTGTAGTTTGCCGTTGCTATTTTTAAATCTTTTTCCCTATTTCCTTAATCACCGTTGCTTTTAAAATTTGCTGTCTACTTCCATCCCGTTTGCAGTCTTTTTTTTGTCTGCCTTTCTTTTTTAATTATTTCTTGTCTTTCCTTCGTGCCCTCGCTTTTTGAATTTTCTGTCTCTGTCTGCTCTTGAAATGTTCTTTCTGTGCCTACTTTTATTCCCTTTGCTGTCTTTTTTTTCCATTATTTCTTCTCTGCCTTCTGTGCCATCGCTTTTTAGAGCTTCTTTCTGCGTCTTCGTTGTAGATTGCCGTCGCTATGTTTTAAAGTTTTTCCTTATTTCCTTCATCCCCCTTGCTTTGAAAATTTTCTACGTTTATCTCGTTCGCTGTCTTTAGTTTTTAATTATTTTTCCTTGGTTTTTCTTAGTGCCGTGGCTTTTTAGATTTTCTGTCGACGTCTCCGTTTTAGTTCGCCGTCGCCACTTTTAAATTTTTTCCTCATTTCTTTAATCCCCGCTGCTTTTAATGCTTTCTGTTTGACTTTTATGCCGTTCCCTGCCTTTATTCTTTAATGATTTCTTCTCTTTCCTTAGTGCCGCCGCTTTTAAATTTTTCTCTCAACCTCTGTTTTAGTTTGCTCTCCCTGTTTTTGGTTTTTTTTTCCCCTTCCCCCCCCCCAATTCCCATCGCTTTTAAAATGTGTTTTCTACGCCTACTTTTTTTCCCTTCGATATCTTTCTTTCTAATTATTTCTTGTCTTTCCTTAGTGCCGTTGCCTTTTAGATTTTCTGTCCATGTCTGAGTTTCAGTTTGCTTTCCCTCTCGTCCAGTTCTTTCCTCTATTAATCTCTTGGCTTTTTAAATTTTCTACCTCTAGCTCATTCACATTCTTTATTTTTAAAGTATTTTTTCTTGTTTTTCCTTAGTGCCCTTAGTTGCTTTTTAACTTTTCTGTCTACTTTTACTCTGTTTGCTGTCTTTTCAGTTATTTTTTCTTGGTTTGCCTCAGTGCCATCGCTTTTTAGATTTTTTTCCCTACCTACCTGTTTTAGGTCAATGTTGCTACGCTTCAGTTTCTTCCTTATTTCCCTAATCCTGTTTGCTTCTAAAATTTTCCGTCTGCTTTTATTCCGTTCGCTGTCTTTATTTTTTAGTTATTTCTTGTCTTTATTAGCGCCGTGGCTTTTCAGATTTTCTTTCTACATCTCTCTTAGTTCGCTGTCCCGGCTTTTAAATTCTTTTGGTTTCTTTCCCTAATCCCCATTGCTTTTTACATTTTCTACTTCTATCCCGTTCGCTGTCTTTCTTTCGCTGTCTCTTCTTTTAATTATTTCTCGTCTTTCCTCAGCGCAGTCGTTTTTTAAATTCTCTTTCTACGTCTCTTTTAGTTCGCGGTCCCTATTTCCTCATTTTTCTCTTCCTTTCCCAAATCCCCCACGCTTTTTAAATGTTCTTTCGACGCCCACTCTTATGCCCTTTGCTGGTTTTTTAAAATTATTTCTTGTCGTTCCTTAGTGCCCTCGCCTTTTAAATTTTCTTTCTGCATCTCTGTTTCACTTTGCTGTTCCGATTTCATAATTTTTTCCTTTATTTCCCTAATGCCTACCGTGTTTGACAAGTTGTTTCTATGCCTGCTTTTATTCCCTTTGCTGTCCTTTTTTACTATTTCTTCTCTGCCTTCTGTGCCATCGCTGTATAGGTTTTCTTTCTAGGTCTCTGTTGTAGTTTGCCGTTGCTATTTTTAAATCTTTTTCCCTATTTCCTTAATCACCGTTGCTTTTAAAATTTGCTGTCTACTTCCATCCCGTTTGCAGTCTTTTTTTTGTCTGCCTTTCTTTTTTAATTATTTCTTGTCTTTCCTTCGTGCCCTCGCTTTTTGAATTTTCTGTCTCTGTCTGCTCTTGAAATGTTCTTTCTGTGCCTACTTTTATTCCCTTTGCTGTCTTTTTTTTCCATTATTTCTTCTCTGCCTTCTGTGCCATCGCTTTTTAGAGCTTCTTTCTGCGTCTTCGTTGTAGATTGCCGTCGCTATTTTTTAAAGTTTTTCCTTATTTCCTTCATCCCCCTTGCTTTGAAAATTTTCTACGTTTATCTCGTTCGCTGTCTTTCGTTTTTAATTATTTTTCCTTGGTTTTCCTTAGTGCCATGGCTTTTTAGATTTTCTGTCGACGTCTCCGTTTTAGTTCGCCGTCGCCACTTTTAAATTTTTTCCTCATTTCTTTAATCCCCGCTGCTTTTAACACTTTCTGTGTGACTTTTACGCCGTTCCCTGCCTTTATTCTTTAATGATTTCTTCTCTTTCCTTAGTGCCGCCGCTTTTAAATTTTTCTCTCAACCTCGGTTTCAGTTTGCTCTCCCTGTTTGGGTTTTTTTTTTCTCCTTTCCCCCCTCCCCAATTCCCATCGCTTTTAAAATGTGTTTTCTACGCCTACATTTTTTCCCTTCGATATCTTTCTTTCTAATTATTTGTCTTTCCTTAGTGCCGTTGCCTTTTAGATTTTCTGTCCATGTCTGAGTTTCAGTTTGCTTTCCCTCTCGTCCAGTTCTTTCCTCTATTAATCTCTTGGCTTTTTAAATTTTCTACCTCTAGCTCATTCACATTCTTTACTTTTAAAGTATTTTTTCTTGTTTTTCCTTAGTGCCCTTAGTTGCTTTTTAACTTTTCTGTCTACTTTTACTCTGTTTGCTGTCTTTTCAGTTATTTTTTCTTGGTTTGCCTCAGTGCCATCGCTTTTTAGATTTTTTCCCTACCTACCTGTTTTAGGTCAATGTTGCTACGCTTCAATTTCTTCCTTATTTCCCTAATCCTGTTTGCTTCTAAAATTTTCCGTCTGCTTTTATTCCGTTCGCTGTCTTTATTTTTTAGTTATTTCTTGTCTTTATTAGCGCCGTGGCTTTTCAGATTTTCTTTCTACATCTCTCTTAGTTCGCTGTCCCGGCTTTTAAATTCTTTTGGTTTCTTTCCCTAATCCCCATTGCTTTTTACATTTTCTACTTCTATCCCGTTCGCTGTCTTTCTTTCGCTGTCTCTTCTTTTAATTATTTCTCGTCTGTCCTCAGCGCAGTCGTTTTTTAAATTCTCTTTCTACGTCTCTTTTAGTTCGCGGTCCCTATTTCCTCATTTTTCTCTTCCTTTCCCAAATCCCCCACGCTTTTTACATGTTGTTCCGACGCCCACTTTTATGCCCTTTGCTGGGTTTTAAAAATTATTTCTTGTCGTTCCTTAGTGCCCTCGCTTTTTAAATTTTCTTTCTGCATCTCTGTTTCACTTTGCTGTTCCGATTTCATAATTTTTTCCTTTATTTCCCTAATGCCTACCGTGTTTGACAAGTTGTTTCTATGCCTGCTTTTATTCCCTTTGCTGTCCTTTTTTACTATTTCTTCTCTGCCTTCTGTGCCATCGCTGTATAGGTTTTCTTTCTAGGTCTCTGTTGTAGTTTGCCGTTGCTATTTTTAAATCTTTTTCCCTATTTCCTTGATCACCGTTGCTTTTAAAATTTGCTGTCTACTTCCATCCCGTTTGCAGTCTTTTTTTTGTCTGCCTTTCTTTTTTAATTATTTCTTGTCTTTCCTTCGTGCCCTCGCTTTTTGAATTTTCTGTCTCTGTCTGCTCTTGAAATGTTCTTTCTGTGCCTACTTTTATTCCCTTTGCTGTCTTTTTTTTCCATTATTTCTTCTCTGCCTTCTGTGCCATCGCTTTTTAGAGCTTCTTTCTGCGTCTTCGTTGTAGATTGCCGTCGCTATGTTTTAAAGTTTTTCCTTATTTCCTTCATCCCCCTTGCTTTGAAAATTTTCTACGTTTATCTCGTTCGCTGTCTTTAGTTTTTAATTATTTTTCCTTGGTTTTCCTTAGTGCCATGGCTTTTTAGAGTTTCTGTCGACGTCTCCGTTTTAGTTCGCCGTCGCCACTTTTAAATTTTTTCCTCATTTCTTTAATCCCCGCTGCTTTTAACACTTTCTGTTTGACTTTTATGCCGTTCCCTGCCTTTATTCTTTAATGATTTCTTCTCTTTCCTTAGTGCCGCCGCTTTTAAATTTTTCTCTCAACCTCTGTTTCAGTTTGCTCTCCCTGTTTGGGTTTTTTTTTTCTCCTTTCCCCCCCCCAATTCCCATCGCTTTTAAAATGTGTTTTCTACGCCTACTTTTTTTCCCTTCAATATCTTTCTTTCTAATTATTTCTTGTCTTTCCTTAGTGCCGTTGCCTTTTAGATTTTCTGTCCATGTCTGAGTTTCAGTTTGCTTTCCCTCTCGTCCAGTTCTTTCCTCTATTAATCTCTTGGCTTTTTAAATTTTCTACCTCTATCTCATTCACATTCTTTATTTTTAAAGTATTTTTTCTTGTTTTTCCTTAGTGCCCTTAGTTGCTTTTTAACTTTTTTGTCTACTTTTACTCTGTTTGCTGTCTTTTCAGTTATTTTTTCTTGGTTTGCCTCAGTGCCATCGCTTTTTAGATTTTTTCCCTACCTACCTGTTTTAGGTCAATGTTGCTACGCTTCAATTTCTTCCTTATTTCCCTAATCCTATTTGCTTCTAAAATTTTCCGTCTGCTTTTATTCCGTTCGCTGTCTTTATTTTTTAGTAATTTCTTGTCTTTATTAGCGCCGTGGCTTTTCAAATTTTCTTTCTACATCTCTTTTAGTTCGCTGTCCCGGCTTTTAAATTCTTTTGGTTTCTTTCCCTAATCCCCATTGCTTTTTACATTTTCTACTTCTATCCCGTTCGCTGTCTTTCTTTCGCTGTCTCTTCTTTTAATTATTTCTCGTCTGTCCTCAGTGCAGTCGTTTTTTAAATTCTCTTTCTACGTCTCTTTTAGTTCGCGGTCCCTATTTCCTCATTTTTCTCTTCCTTTCCCAAATCCCCCACGCTTTTTAAATGTTCTTTCGACGCCCACTTTTATGCCCTTTGCAATCACCGTTGCTTTTAAAATTTGCTGTCTACTTCCATCCCATTTGCAGTCTTTTTTTTGTCTGCCTTTCTTTTTTAATTATTTCTTGTCTTTCCTTCGTGCCCTCGCTTTTTGAATTTTCTGTCTCTGTCTGCTCTTGAAATGTTCTTTCTGTGCCTACTTTTATTCCCTTTGCTGTCTTTTTTTTCCATTATTTCTTCTCTGCCTTCTGTGCCATCGCTTTTTAGAGCTTCTTTCTGCGTCTTCGTTGTAGATTGCTGTCGCTATGTTTTAAAGTTTTTCCTTATTTCCTTCATCCCCCTTGCTTTGAAAATTTTCTACGTTTATCTCGTTCGCTGTCTTTAGTTTTTAATTATTTTTCCTTGGTTTTCCTTAGTGCCATGGCTTTTTAGATTTTCTGTCGACGTCTCCGTTTTAGTTCGCCGTCGCCACTTTAAAATTTTTTCCTCATTTCTTTAATCCCCGCTGCTTTTAACGCTTTCTGTTTGACTTTTACGCCGTTCCCTGCCTATATTCTTTAATGATTTCTTCTCTTTCCTTAGTGCCGCCGCTTTTAAATTTTTCTCTCAACCTCTGTTTCAGTTTGCTCTCCCTGTTTGTTTTTTTTTTTTTCCCCCTTCCCCCCCCCCAATTCCCATCGCTTTTAAAATGTGTTTTTAAAATTATTTCTTGTCGTTCCTTAGTGCCCTCGCTTTTTAAATTTTCTTTCTGCATCTCTGTTTCACTTTGCTGTTCCGATTTCATAATTTTTTCCTTTATTTCCCTAATGCCTACCGTGTTTGACAAGTTGTTTCTATGCCTGCTTTTATTCCCTTTGCTGTCCTTTTTTACTATTTCTTCTCTGCCTTCTGTGCCATCGCTGTATAGGTTTTCTTTCTAGGTCTCTGTTGTAGTTTGCCGTTGCTATTTTTAAATCTTTTTCCCTATTTCCTTGATCACCGTTGCTTTTAAAATTTGCTGTCTACTTCCATCCCGTTTGCAGTCTTTTTTTTGTCTGCCTTTCTTTTTTAATTATTTCTTGTCTTTCCTTCGTGCCCTCGCTTTTTGAATTTTCTGTCTCTGTCTGCTCTTGAAATGTTCTTTCTGTGCCTACTTTTATTCCCTTTGCTGTCTTTTTTTTCCATTATTTCTTCTCTGCCTTCTGTGCCATCGCTTTTTAGAGCTTCTTTCTGCGTCTTCGTTGTAGATTGCCGTCGCTATGTTTTAAAGTTTTTCCTTATTTCCTTCATCCCCCTTGCTTTGAAAATTTTCTACGTTTATCTCGTTCGCTGTCTTTAGTTTTTAATTATTTTTCCTTGGTTTTCCTTAGTGCCATGGCTTTTTAGAGTTTCTGTCGACGTCTCCGTTTTAGTTCGCCGTCGCCACTTTTAAATTTTTTCCTCATTTCTTTAATCCCCGCTGCTTTTAACACTTTCTGTTTGACTTTTATGCCGTTCCCTGCCTTTATTCTTTAATGATTTCTTCTCTTTCCTTAGTGCCGCCGCTTTTAAATTTTTCTCTCAACCTCTGTTTCAGTTTGCTCTCCCTGTTTGGGTTTTTTTTTTCTCCTTTCCCCCCCCCCAATTCCCATCGCTTTTAAAATGTGTTTTCTACGCCTACTTTTTTTCCCTTCAATATCTTTCTTTCTAATTATTTCTTGTCTTTCCTTAGTGCCGTTGCCTTTTAGATTTTCTGTCCATGTCTGAGTTTCAGTTTGCTTTCCCTCTCGTCCAGTTCTTTCCTCTATTAATCTCTTGGCTTTTTAAATTTTCTACCTCTATCTCATTCACATTCTTTATTTTTAAAGTATTTTTTCTTGTTTTTCCTTAGTGCCCTTAGTTGCTTTTTAACTTTTTTGTCTACTTTTACTCTGTTTGCTGTCTTTTCAGTTATTTTTTCTTGGTTTGCCTCAGTGCCATCGCTTTTTAGATTTTTTCCCTACCTACCTGTTTTAGGTCAATGTTGCTACGCTTCAATTTCTTCCTTATTTCCCTAATCCTATTTGCTTCTAAAATTTTCCGTCTGCTTTTATTCCGTTCGCTGTCTTTATTTTTTAGTAATTTCTTGTCTTTATTAGCGCCGTGGCTTTTCAAATTTTCTTTCTACATCTCTTTTAGTTCGCTGTCCCGGCTTTTAAATTCTTTTGGTTTCTTTCCCTAATCCCCATTGCTTTTTACATTTTCTACTTCTATCCCGTTCGCTGTCTTTCTTTCGCTGTCTCTTCTTTTAATTATTTCTCGTCTGTCCTCAGCGCAGTCGTTTTTTAAATTCTCTTTCTACGTCTCGTTTAGTTCGCGGTCCCTATTTCCTCATTTTTCTCTTCCTTTCCCAAATCCCCCACGCTTTTTAAATGTTCTTTCGACGCCCACTTTTATGCCCTTTGCAATCACCGTTGCTTTTAAAATTTGCTGTCTACTTCCATCCCATTTGCAGTCTTTTTTTTGTCTGCCTTTCTTTTTTAATTATTTCTTGTCTTTCCTTCGTGCCCTCGCTTTTTGAATTTTCTGTCTCTGTCTGCTCTTGAAATGTTCTTTCTGTGCCTACTTTTATTCCCTTTGCTGTCTTTTTTTTCCATTATTTCTTCTCTGCCTTCTGTGCCATCGCTTTTTAGAGCTTCTTTCTGCGTCTTCGTTGTAGATTGCTGTCGCTATGTTTTAAAGTTTTTCCTTATTTCCTTCATCCCCCTTGCTTTGAAAATTTTCTACGTTTATCTCGTTCGCTGTCTTTAGTTTTTAATTATTTTTCCTTGGTTTTCCTTAGTGCCATGGCTTTTTAGATTTTCTGTCGACGTCTCCGTTTTAGTTCGCCGTCGCCACTTTAAAATTTTTTCCTCATTTCTTTAATCCCCGCTGCTTTTAACGCTTTCTGTTTGACTTTTACGCCGTTCCCTGCCTATATTCTTTAATGATTTCTTCTCTTTCCTTAGTGCCGCCGCTTTTAAATTTTTCTCTCAACCTCTGTTTCAGTTTGCTCTCCCTGTTTGTTTTTTTTTTTTTCCCCCTTCCCCCCCCCCAATTCCCATCGCTTTTAAAATGTGTTTTTAAAATTATTTCTTGTCGTTCCTTAGTGCCCTCGCTTTTTAAATTTTCTTTCTGCATCTCTGTTTCACTTTGCTGTTCCGATTTCATAATTTTTTCCTTTATTTCCCTAATGCCTACCGTGTTTGACATGTTGTTTCTATGCCTGCTTTTATTCCCTTTGCTGTCCTTTTTTACTATTTCTTCTCTGCCTTCTGTGCCATCGCTGTATAGGTTTTCTTTCTAGGTGTCTGTTGTAGTTTGCCGTTGCTATTTTTAAATCTTTTTCCCTATTTCCTTGATCACCGTTGCTTTTAAAATTTGCTGTCTACTTCCATCCCGTTTGCAGTCTTTTTTTTGTCTGCCTTTCTTTTTTAATTATTTCTTGTCTTTCCTTCATGCCCTCGCTTTTTGAATTTTCTGTCTCTGTCTGCTCTTGAAATGTTCTTTCTGTGCCTACTTTTATTCCCTTTGCTGTCTTTTTTTTCCATTATTTCTTCTCTGCCTTCTGTGCCATCGCTTTTTAGAGCTTCTTTCTGCGTCTTCGTTGTAGATTGCCGTCGCTATGTTTTAAAGTTTTTCCTTATTTCCTTCATCCCCCTTGCTTTGAAAATTTTCTATGTTTATCTCGTTCGCTGTCTTTAGTTTTTAATTATTTTTCCTTGGTTTTCCTTAGTGCCATGGCTTTTTAGAGTTTCTGTCGACGTCTCCGTTTTAGTTCACCGTCGCCACTTTTAAATTTTTTCCTCATTTCTTTAATCCCCGCTGCTTTTAACACTTTCTGTTTGACTTTTATGCCGTTCCCTGCCTTTATTCTTTAATGATTTCTTCTCTTTCCTTAGTGCCGCCGCTTTTAAATTTTTCTCTCAACCTCTGTTTCAGTTTGCTCTCCCTGTTTGGGTTTTTTTTTTCTCCTTTCCCCCCCCCAATTCCCATCGCTTTTAAAATGTGTTTTCTACGCCTACTTTTTTTCCCTTCAATATCTTTCTTTCTAATTATTTCTTGTCTTTCCTTAGTGCCGTTGCCTTTTAGATTTTCTGTCCATGTCTGAGTTTCAGTTTGCTTTCCCTCTCGTCCAGTTCTTTCCTCTATTAATCTCTTGGCTTTTTAAATTTTCTACCTCTATCTCATTCACATTCTTTATTTTTAAAGTATTTTTTCTTGTTTTTCCTTAGTGCCCTTAGTTGCTTTTTAACTTTTCTGTCTACTTTTACTCTGTTTGCTGTCTTTTCAGTTATTTTTTCTTGGTTTGCCTCAGTGCCATCGCTTTTTAGATTTTTTCCCTACCTACCTGTTTTAGGTCAATGTTGCTACGCTTCAATTTCTTCCTTATTTCCCTAATCCTATTTGCTTCTAAAATTTTCCGTCTGCTTTTATTCCGTTCGCTGTCTTTATTTTTTAGTAATTTCTTGTCTTTATTAGCGCCGTGGCTTTTCAAATTTTCTTTCTACATCTCTTTTAGTTCGCTGTCCCGGCTTTTAAATTCTTTTGGTTTCTTTCCCTAATCCCCATTGCTTTTTACATTTTCTACTTCTATCCCGTTCGCTGTCTTTCTTTCGCTGTCTCTTCTTTTAATTATTTCTCGTCTGTCCTCAGTGCAGTCGTTTTTTAAATTCTCTTTCTACGTCTCTTTTAGTTCGCGGTCCCTATTTCCTCATTTTTCTCTTCCTTTCCCAAATCCCCCACGCTTTTTAAATGTTCTTTCGACGCCCACTTTTATGCCCTTTGCAATCACCGTTGCTTTTAAAATTTGCTGTCTACTTCCATCCCGTTTGCAGTCTTTTTTTTGTCTGCCTTTCTTTTTTAATTATTTCTTGTCTTTCCTTCGTGCCCTCGCTTTTTGAATTTTCTGTCTCTGTCTGCTCTTGAAATGTTCTTTCTGTGCCTACTTTTATTCCCTTTGCTGTCTTTTTCCATTATTTCTTCTCTGACTTCTGTGCCATCGCTTTTTAGAGCTTCTTTCTGCGTCTTCGTTGTAGATTGCCGTCGCTATTTTTTAAAGTTTTTCCTTATTTCCTTCATCCCCCTTGCTTTGAAAATTTTCTACGTTTATCTCGTTCGCTGTCTTTAGTTTTTAATTATTTTTCCTTGGTTTTCCTTAGTGCCATGGCTTTTTAGATTTTCTGTCGACGTCTCCGTTTTAGTTCGCCGTCGCCACTTTTAAATTTTTTCCTCATTTCTTTAATCCCCGCTGCTTTTAACACTTTCTGTTTGACTTTTATGCCGTTCCCTGCCTTTATTCTTTAATGATTTCTTCTGTTTCCTTAGTGCCGCCGCTTTTAAATTTTTCTCTCAACCTCTGTTTTAGTTTGCTCTCCCTGTTTGGTTTTTTTTTTTTTTCCCCCTTCCCCCCCCCCAATTCCCATCGCTTTTAAAATGTGTTTTCTACGCCTACTTTTTTTCCCTTCGATATCTTTCTTTCTAATTATTTCTTGTCTTTCCTTAGTGCCGTTGCCTTTTAGATTTTCTGTCCATGTCTGAGTTTCAGTTTGCTTTCCCTCTCGTCCAGTTCTTTCCTCTATTAATCTCTTGGCTTTTTAAATTTTTTTCCTCTATCTCATTCACATTCTTTACTTTTAAAGTATTTTTTCTTGTTTTTCCTCAGTGCCCTTAGTTGCTTTTTAACTTTTCTGTCTACTTTTACTCTGTTTGCTGTCTTTTCAGTTATTTTTTCTTGGTTTGCCTCAGTGCCATCACTTTTTAGATTTTTTCCCTACCTACCTGTTTTAGGTCAATGTTGCTACGCTTCAATTTCTTCCTTATTTCCCTAATCCTATTTGCTTCTAAAATTTTCCGTCTGCTTTTATTCCGTTCGCTGTCTTTATTTTTTAGTTATTTCTTGTCTTTATTAGCGCCGTGGCTTTTCAGATTTTCTTTCTACATCTCTCTTAGTTCGCTGTCCCGGCTTTTAAATTCTTTTGGTTTCTTTCCCTAATCCCCATTGCTTTTTACATTTTCTACTTCTATCCCGTTCGCTGTCTTTCTTTCGCTGTCTCTTCTTTTAATTATTTCTCGTTTTTCTTCAGCGCAGTCGTTTTTTAAATTCTCTTTCTACGTCTCTCTTAGTTCGCGGTCCCTATTTCCTCATTTTTCTCTTCCTTTCCCAAATCCCCCACGCTTTTTAAATGTTCTTTCGACGCCCACTTTTATGCCCTTTGCTGGGTTTTTAAAATTATTTCTTGTCGTTCCTTAGTGCCCTCGCTTTTTAAATTTTCTTTCTGCATCTCTGTTTCACTTTGCTGTTCCGATTTCATAATTTTTTCCTTTATTTCCCTAATGCCTACCGTGTTTGACATGTTGTTTCTATGCCTGCTTTTATTCCCTTTGCTGTCCTTTTTTACTATTTCTTCTCTGCCTTCTGTGCCATCGCTGTATAGGTTTTCTTTCTAGGTCTCTGTTGTAGTTTGCCGTTGCTATTTTTAAATCTTTTTCCCTATTTCCTTGATCACCGTTGCTTTTAAAATTTGCTGTCTACTTCCATCCCGTTTGCAGTCTTTTTTTTGTCTGCCTTTCTTTTTTAATTATTTCTTGTCTTTCCTTCGTGCCCTCGCTTTTTGAATTTTCTGTCTCTGTCTGCTCTTGAAATGTTCTTTCTGTGCCTACTTTTATTCCCTTTGCTGTCTTTTTTTTCCATTATTTCTTCTCTGCCTTCTGTGCCATCGCTTTTTAGAGCTTCTTTCTGCGTCTTCGTTGTAGATTGCCGTCGCTATGTTTTAAAGTTTTTCCTTATTTCCTTCATCCCCCTTGCTTTGAAAATTTTCTACGTTTATCTCGTTCGCTGTCTTTAGTTTTTAATTATTTTTCCTTGGTTTTCCTTAGTGCCATGGCTTTTTAGAGTTTCTGTCGACGTCTCCGTTTTAGTTCGCCGTCGCCACTTTTAAATTTTTTCCTCATTTCTTTAATCCCCGCTGCTTTTAACACTTTCTGTTTGACTTTTATGCCGTTCCCTGCCTTTATTCTTTAATGATTTCTTCTCTTTCCTTAGTGCCGCCGCTTTTAAATTTTTCTCTCAACCTCTGTTTCAGTTTGCTCTCCCTGTTTGGGTTTTTTTTTCTCCTTTCCCCCCCCCAATTCCCATCGCTTTTAAAATGTGTTTTCTACGCCTACTTTTTTTCCCTTCAATATCTTTCTTTCTAATTATTTCTTGTCTTTCCTTAGTGCCGTTGCCTTTTAGATTTTCTGTCCATGTCTGAGTTTCAGTTTGCTTTCCCTCTCGTCCAGTTCTTTCCTCTATTAATCTCTTGGCTTTTTAAATTTTCTACCTCTATCTCATTCACATTCTTTATTTTTAAAGTATTTTTTCTTGTTTTTCCTTAGTGCCCTTAGTTGCTTTTTAACTTTTCTGTCTACTTTTACTCTGTTTGCTGTCTTTTCAGTTATTTTTTCTTGGTTTGCCTCAGTGCCATCGCTTTTTAGATTTTTTCCCTACCTACCTGTTTTAGGTCAATGTTGCTACGCTTCAATTTCTTCCTTATTTCCCTAATCCTATTTGCTTCTAAAATTTTCCGTCTGCTTTTATTCCGTTCGCTGTCTTTATTTTTTAGTTATTTCTTGTCTTTATTAGCGCCGTGGCTTTTCAAATTTTCTTTCTACATCTCTTTTAGTTCGCTGTCCCGGCTTTTAAATTCTTTTGGTTTCTTTCCCTAATCCCCATTGCTTTTTACATTTTCTACTTCTATCCCGTTCGCTGTCTTTCTTTCGCTGTCTCTTCTTTTAATTATTTCTCGTCTGTCCTCAGTGCAGTCGTTTTTTAAATTCTCTTTCTACGTCTCTTTTAGTTCGCGGTCCCTATTTCCTCATTTTTCTCTTCCTTTCCCAAATCCCCCACGCTTTTTAAATGTTCTTTCGACGCCCACTTTTATGCCCTTTGCAATCACCGTTGCTTTTAAAATTTGCTGTCTACTTCCATCCCATTTGCAGTCTTTTTTTTGTCTGCCTTTCTTTTTTAATTATTTCTTGTCTTTCCTTCGTGCCCTCGCTTTTTGAATTTTCTGTCTCTGTCTGCTCTTGAAATGTTCTTTCTGTGCCTACTTTTATTCCCTTTGCTGTCTTTTTTTTCCATTATTTCTTCTCTGCCTTCTGTGTCATCGCTTTTTAGAGCTTCTTTCTGCGTCTTCGTTGTAGATTGCTGTCGCTATGTTTTAAAGTTTTTCCTTATTTCCTTCATCCCCCTTGCTTTGAAAATTTTCTACGTTTATCTCGTTCGCTGTCTTTAGTTTTTAATTATTTTTCCTTGGTTTTCCTTAGTGCCATGGCTTTTTAGATTTTCTGTCGACGTCTCCGTTTTAGTTCGCCGTCGCCACTTTAAAATTTTTTCCTCATTTCTTTAATCCCCGCTGCTTTTAACGCTTTCTGTTTGACTTTTACGCCGTTCCCTGCCTATATTCTTTAATGATTTCTTCTCTTTCCTTAGTGCCGCCGCTTTTAAATTTTTCTCTCAACCTCTGTTTCAGTTTGCTCTCCCTGTTTGGTTTTTTTTTTTTTCCCCTTCCCCCCCCCCCCCAATTCCCATCCTTTTAAAATGTGTTTTTAAAATTATTTCTTGTCGTTCCTTAGTGCCCTCGCTTTTTAAATTTTCTTTCTGCATCTCTGTTTCACTTTGCTGTTCCGATTTCATAATTTTTTCCTTTATTTCCCTAATGCCTACCGTGTTTGACATGTTGTTTCTATGCCTGCTTTTATTCCCTTTGCTGTCCTTTTTTACTATTTCTTCTCTGCCTTCTGTGCCATCGCTGTATAGGTTTTCTTTCTAGGTCTCTGTTGTAGTTTGCCGTTGCTATTTTTAAATCTTTTTCCCTATTTCCTTAATCACCGTTGCTTTTAAAATTTGCTGTCTACTTCCATCCCGTTTGCAGTCTTTTTTTTGTCTGCCTTTCTTTTTTAATTATTTCTTGTCTTTCCTTCGTGCCCTCGCTTTTTGAATTTTCTGTCTCTGTCTGCTCTTGAAATGTTCTTTCTGTGCCTACTTTTATTCCCTTTGCTGTCTTTTTTTTCCATTATTTCTTCTCTGCCTTCTGTGCCATCGCTTTTTAGAGCTTCTTTCTGCGTCTTCGTTGTAGATTGCCGTCGCTATGTTTTAAAGTTTTTCCTTATTTCCTTCATCCCCCTTGCTTTGAAAATTTTCTACGTTTATCTCGTTCGCTGTCTTTAGTTTTTAATTATTTTTCCTTGGTTTTCCTTAGTGCCATGGCTTTTTAGAGTTTCTGTCGACGTCTCCGTTTTAGTTCGCCGTCGCCACTTTTAAATTTTTTCCTCATTTCTTTAATCCCCGCTGCTTTTAACACTTTCTGTTTGACTTTTACGCCGTTCCCTGCCTTTATTCTTTAATGATTTCTTCTCTTTCCTTAGTGCCGCTGCTTTAAAATTTTTCTCTCAACCTCTGTTTCAGTTTGCTCTCCCTGTTTGGGTTTTTTTTTTTCCCCTTCCCCCCTCCCCAATTCCCATCGCTTTTAAAATGTGTTTTCTACGCCTACTTTTTTTCCCTTCGATATCTTTCTTTCTAATTATTTCTTGTCTTTCCTTAGTGCCGTTGCCTTTTAGATTTTCTGTCCATGTCTGAGTTTCAGTTTGCTTTCCCTCTCGTCCAGTTCTTTCCTCTATTAATCTCTTGGCTTTTTAAATTTTCTACCTCTATCTCATTCACATTCTTTATTTTTAAAGTATTTTTTCTTGTTTTTCCTTAGTGCCCTTAGTTGCTTTTTAACTTTTCTGTCTACTTTTACTCTGTTTGCTGTCTTTTCAGTTATTTTTTCTTGGTTTGCCTCAGTGCCATCGCTTTTTAGATTTTTTCCCTACCTACCTGTTTTAGGTCAATGTTGCTACGCTTCAATTTCTTCCTTATTTCCCTAATCCTATTTGCTTCTAAAATTTTCCGTCTGCTTTTATTCCGTTCGCTGTCTTTATTTTTTAGTAATTTCTTGTCTTTATTAGCGCCGTGGCTTTTCAAATTTTCTTTCTACATCTCTTTTAGTTCGCTGTCCCGGCTTTTAAATTCTTTTGGTTTCTTTCCCTAATCCCCATTGCTTTTTACATTTTCTACTTCTATCCCGTTCGCTGTCTTTCTTTCGCTGTCTCTTCTTTTAATTATTTCTCGTCTGTCCTCAGTGCAGTCGTTTTTTAAATTCTCTTTCTACGTCTCTTTTAGTTCGCGGTCCCTATTTCCTCATTTTTCTCTTCCTTTCCCAAATCCCCCACGCTTTTTAAATGTTCTTTCGACGCCCACTTTTATGCCCTTTGCAATCACCGTTGCTTTTAAAATTTGCTGTCTACTTCCATCCCGTTTGCAGTCTTTTTTTTGTCTGCCTTTCTTTTTTAATTATTTCTTGTCTTTCCTTCGTGCCCTCGCTTTTTGAATTTTCTGTCTCTGTCTGCTCTTGAAATGTTCTTTCTGTGCCTACTTTTATTCCCTTTGCTGTCTTTTTCCATTATTTCTTCTCTGACTTCTGTGCCATCGCTTTTTAGAGCTTCTTTCTGCGTCTTCGTTGTAGATTGCCGTCGCTATTTTTTAAAGTTTTTCCTTATTTCCTTCATCCCCCTTGCTTTGAAAATTTTCTACGTTTATCTCGTTCGCTGTCTTTAGTTTTTAATTATTTTTCCTTGGTTTTCCTTAGTGCCATGGCTTTTTAGATTTTCTGTCGACGTCTCCGTTTTAGTTCGCCGTCGCCACTTTTAAATTTTTTCCTCATTTCTTTAATCCCCGCTGCTTTTAACACTTTCTGTTTGACTTTTATGCCGTTCCCTGCCTTTATTCTTTAATGATTTCTTCTGTTTCCTTAGTGCCGCCGCTTTTAAATTTTTCTCTCAACCTCTGTTTTAGTTTGCTCTCCCTGTTTGGTTTTTTTTTTTTTTCCCCCTTCCCCCCCCCAATTCCCATCGCTTTTAAAATGTGTTTTCTACGCCTACTTTTTTTCCCTTCGATATCTTTCTTTCTAATTATTTCTTGTCTTTCCTTAGTGCCGTTGCCTTTTAGATTTTCTGTCCATGTCTGAGTTTCAGTTTGCTTTCCCTCTCGTCCAGTTCTTTCCTCTATTAATCTCTTGGCTTTTTAAATTTTTTTCCTCTAGCTCATTCACATTCTTTACTTTTAAAGTATTTTTTCTTGTTTTTCCTCAGTGCCCTTAGTTGCTTTTTAACTTTTCTGTCTACTTTTACTCTGTTTGCTGTCTTTTCAGTTATTTTTTCTTGGTTTGCCTCAGTGCCATCACTTTTTAGATTTTTTCCCTACCTACCTGTTTTAGGTCAATGTTGCTACGCTTCAATTTCTTCCTTATTTCCCTAATCCTATTTGCTTCTAAAATTTTCCGTCTGCTTTTATTCCGTTCGCTGTCTTTATTTTTTAGTTATTTCTTGTCTTTATTAGCGCCGTGGCTTTTCAGATTTTCTTTCTACATCTCTCTTAGTTCGCTGTCCCGGCTTTTAAATTCTTTTGGTTTCTTTCCCTAATCCCCATTGCTTTTTACATTTTCTACTTCTATCCCGTTCGCTGTCTTTCTTTCGCTGTCTCTTCTTTTAATTATTTCTCGTTTTTCTTCAGCGCAGTCGTTTTTTAAATTCTCTTTCTACGTCTCTCTTAGTTCGCGGTCCCTATTTCCTCATTTTTCTCTTCCTTTCCCAAATCCCCCACGCTTTTTAAATGTTCTTTCGACGCCCACTTTTATGCCCTTTGCTGGGTTTTTAAAATTATTTCTTGTCGTTCCTTAGTGCCCTCGCTTTTTAAATTTTCTTTCTGCATCTCTGTTTCACTTTGCTGTTCCGATTTCATAATTTTTTCCTTTATTTCCCTAATGCCTACCGTGTTTGACATGTTGTTTCTATGCCTGCTTTTATTCCCTTTGCTGTCCTTTTTTACTATTTCTTCTCTGCCTTCTGTGCCATCGCTGTATAGGTTTTCTTTCTAGGTCTCTGTTGTAGTTTGCCGTTGCTATTTTTAAATCTTTTTCCCTATTTCCTTGATCACCGTTGCTTTTAAAATTTGCTGTCTACTTCCATCCCGTTTGCAGTCTTTTTTTTGTCTGCCTTTCTTTTTTAATTATTTCTTGTCTTTCCTTCGTGCCCTCGCTTTTTGAATTTTCTGTCTCTGTCTGCTCTTGAAATGTTCTTTCTGTGCCTACTTTTATTCCCTTTGCTGTCTTTTTTTTCCATTATTTCTTCTCTGCCTTCTGTGCCATCGCTTTTTAGAGCTTCTTTCTGCGTCTTCGTTGTAGATTGCCGTCGCTATGTTTTAAAGTTTTTCCTTATTTCCTTCATCCCCCTTGCTTTGAAAATTTTCTACGTTTATCTCGTTCGCTGTCTTTAGTTTTTAATTATTTTTCCTTGGTTTTCCTTAGTGCCATGGCTTTTTAGAGTTTCTGTCGACGTCTCCGTTTTAGTTCGCCGTCGCCACTTTTAAATTTTTTCCTCATTTCTTTAATCCCCGCTGCTTTTAACACTTTCTGTTTGACTTTTATGCCGTTCCCTGCCTTTATTCTTTAATGATTTCTTCTCTTTCCTTAGTGCCGCCGCTTTTAAATTTTTCTCTCAACCTCTGTTTCAGTTTGCTCTCCCTGTTTGGGGTTTTTTTTCTCCTTTCCCCCCCCCAATTCCCATCGCTTTTAAAATGTGTTTTCTACGCCTACTTTTTTTCCCTTCAATATCTTTCTTTCTAATTATTTCTTGTCTTTCCTTAGTGCCGTTGCCTTTTAGATTTTCTGTCCATGTCTGAGTTTCAGTTTGCTTTCCCTCTCGTCCAGTTCTTTCCTCTATTAATCTCTTGGCTTTTTAAATTTTCTACCTCTATCTCATTCACATTCTTTATTTTTAAAGTATTTTTTCTTGTTTTTCCTTAGTGCCCTTAGTTGCTTTTTAACTTTTCTGTCTACTTTTACTCTGTTTGCTGTCTTTTCAGTTATTTTTTCTTGGTTTGCCTCAGTGCCATCGCTTTTTAGATTTTTTCCCTACCTACCTGTTTTAGGTCAATGTTGCTACGCTTCAATTTCTTCCTTATTTCCCTAATCCTATTTGCTTCTAAAATTTTCCGTCTGCTTTTATTCCGTTCGCTGTCTTTATTTTTTAGTTATTTCTTGTCTTTATTAGCGCCGTGGCTTTTCAGATTTTCTTTCTACATCTCTTTTAGTTCGCTGTCCCGGCTTTTAAATTCTTTTGGTTTCTTTCCCTAATCCCCATTGCTTTTTACATTTTCTACTTCTATCCCGTTCGCTGTCTTTCTTTCGCTGTCTCTTCTTTTAATTATTTCTCGTCTGTCCTCAGCGCAGTCGTTTTTTAAATTCTCTTTCTACGTCTCTTTTAGTTCGCGGTCCCTATTTCCTCATTTTTCTCTTCCTTTCCCAAATCCCCCACGCTTTTTAAATGTTCTTTCGACGCCCACTTTTATGCCCTTTGCAATCACCGTTGCTTTTAAAATTTGCTGTCTACTTCCATCCCATTTGCAGTCTTTTTTTTGTCTGCCTTTCTTTTTTAATTATTTCTTGTCTTTCCTTCGTGCCCTCGCTTTTTGAATTTTCTGTCTCTGTCTGCTCTTGAAATGTTCTTTCTGTGCCTACTTTTATTCCCTTTGCTGTCTTTTTTTTCCATTATTTCTTCTCTGCCTTCTGTGCCATCGCTTTTTAGAGCTTCTTTCTGCGTCTTCGTTGTAGATTGCTGTCGCTATGTTTTAAAGTTTTTCCTTATTTCCTTCATCCCCCTTGCTTTGAAAATTTTCTACGTTTATCTCGTTCGCTGTCTTTAGTTTTTAATTATTTTTCCTTGGTTTTCCTTAGTGCCATGGCTTTTTAGAGTTTCTGTCGACGTCTCCGTTTTAGTTCGCCGTCGCCACTTTAAAATTTTTTCCTCATTTCTTTAATCCCCGCTGCTTTTAACGCTTTCTGTTTGACTTTTACGCCGTTCCCTGCCTATATTCTTTAATGATTTCTTCTCTTTCCTTAGTGCCGCCGCTTTTAAATTTTTCTCTCAACCTCTGTTTCAGTTTGCTCTCCCTGTTTGGTTTTTTTTTTTTTCCCCTTCCCCCCCCCCCCAATTCCCATCGCTTTTAAAATGTGTTTTTAAAATTATTTCTTGTCGTTCCTTAGTGCCCTCGCTTTTTAAATTTTCTTTCTGCATCTCTGTTTCACTTTGCTGTTCCGATTTCATAATTTTTTCCTTTATTTCCCTAATGCCTACCGTGTTTGACATGTTGTTTCTATGCCTGCTTTTATTCCCTTTGCTGTCCTTTTTTACTATTTCTTCTCTGCCTTCTGTGCCATCGCTGTATAGGTTTTCTTTCTAGGTCTCTGTTGTAGTTTGCCGTTGCTATTTTTAAATCTTTTTCCCTATTTCCTTAATCACCGTTGCTTTTAAAATTTGCTGTCTACTTCCATCCCGTTTGCAGTCTTTTTTTTGTCTGCCTTTCTTTTTTAATTATTTCTTGTCTTTCCTTCGTGCCCTCGCTTTTTGAATTTTCTGTCTCTGTCTGCTCTTGAAATGTTCTTTCTGTGCCTACTTTTATTCCCTTTGCTGTCTTTTTTTTCCATTATTTCTTCTCTGCCTTCTGTGCCATCGCTTTTTAGAGCTTCTTTCTGCGTCTTCGTTGTAGATTGCCGTCGCTATGTTTTAAAGTTTTTCCTTATTTCCTTCATCCCCCTTGCTTTGAAAATTTTCTACGTTTATCTCGTTCGCTGTCTTTAGTTTTTAATTATTTTTCCTTGGTTTTCCTTAGTGCCATGGCTTTTTAGAGTTTCTGTCGACGTCTCCGTTTTAGTTCGCCGTCGCCACTTTTAAATTTTTTCCTCATTTCTTTAATCCCCGCTGCTTTTAACACTTTCTGTTTGACTTTTACGCCGTTCCCTGCCTTTATTCTTTAATGATTTCTTCTCTTTCCTTAGTGCCGCCGCTTTTAAATTTTTCTCTCAACCTCTGTTTCAGTTTGCTCTCCCTGTTTGGGTTTTTTTTTTTCCCCTTCCCCCCTCCCCAATTCCCATCGCTTTTAAAATGTGTTTTCTACGCCTACTTTTTTTCCCTTCGATATCTTTCTTTCTAATTATTTCTTGTCTTTCCTTAGTGCCGTTGCCTTTTAGATTTTCTGTCCATGTCTGAGTTTCAGTTTGCTTTCCCTCTCGTCCAGTTCTTTCCTCTATTAATCTCTTGGCTTTTTAAATTTTCTACCTCTAGCTCATTCACATTCTTTACTTTTAAAGTATTTTTTCTTGTTTTTCCTTAGTGCCCTTAGTTGCTTTTTAACTTTTCTGTCTACTTTTACTCTGTTTGCTGTCTTTTCAGTTATTTTTTCTTGGTTTGCCTCAGTGCCATCGCTTTTTAGATTTTTTCCCTACCTACCTGTTTTAGGTCAATGTTGCTACGCTTCAATTTCTTCCTTATTTCCCTAATCCTATTTGCTTCTAAAATTTTCCGTCTGCTTTTATTCCGTTCGCTGTCTTTATTTTTTAGTTATTTCTTGTCTTTATTAGCGCCGTGGCTTTTCAGATTTTCTTTCTACATCTCTTTTAGTTCGCTGTCCCGGCTTTTAAAT
>NW_026776839.1:0-2500 GCF_030936135.1 Gavia stellata
TAACCCTAACCCTAACCCTAACCCTAACCCTAACCCTAACCCTAACCCTAACCCTAACCCTAACCCTAACCCTAACCCTAACCCTAACCCTAACCCTAACCCTAACCCCTAACCCTAACCCTAACCCTAACCCTAACCCTAACCCTAACCCTAACCCTAACCCTAACCCTAACCCTAACCCTAACCCTAACCCTAACCCTAACCCTAACCTAACCCTAACCCTAACCCTAACCCTAACCCTACCCTAACCCTAACCCTAACCTAACCCTAACCTACCCTAACCCTAACCCTAACCCTAACCCTAACCCTAACCCTAACCCTAACCCTAACCCTAACCCTAACCCTAACCCTAACCCTAACCCTAACCCTAACCCTAACCCTAACCCTAACCCTAACCCTAACCCTAACCCTAACCCTAACCTAACCCTAACCCTAACCCTAACCCTAACCCTAACCCTAACCCTAACCCTAACCCTAACCCTAACCCTAACCCTAACCCTAACCCTAACCCTAACCCTAACCCTAACCCTAACCCTAACCCTAACCCTAACCCTAACCCTAACCCTAACCCTAACCCTAACCCTAACCCTAACCCTAACCCTAACCCTAACCCTAACCCTAACCCTAACCCTAACCCTAACCCTAACCCTAACCCTAACCCTAACCCTAACCCTAACCCTAACCCTAACCCTAACCCTAACCCTAACCCTAACCCTAACCCTAACCCTAACCCTAACCCTAACCCTAACCCTAACCCTAACCCTAACCCTAACCCTAACCCTAACCCTAACCCTAACCTAACCCTAACCCTAACCCTAACCCTAACCCTAACCCTAACCCTAACCCTAACCCTAACCCTAACCCTAACCCTAACCCTAACCCTAACCCTAACCCTAACCCTAACCCTAACCCTAACCCTAACCCTAACCCTAACCCTAACCCTAACCCTAACCCTAACCCTAACCCTAACCTAACCCTAACCCTAACCCTAACCCTAACCCTAACCCTAACCCTAACCCTAACCCTAACCCTAACCCTAACCCTAACCCTAACCCTAACCCTAACCCTAACCCTAACCCTAACCCTAACCCTAACCCTAACCCTAACCCTAACCCTAACCCTAACCCTAACCCTAACCCTAACCCTAACCCTAACCCTAACCCTAACCCTAACCCTAACCCTAACCCTAACCCTAACCCTAACCCTAACCCTAACCCTAACCCTAACCCTAACCCTAACCCTAACCCTAACCCTAACCCTAACCCTAACCCTAACCCTAACCCTAACCCTAACCCTAACCCTAACCCTAACCCTAACCCTAACCCTAACCCTAACCCTAACCCTAACCCTAACCCTAACCTAACCCTAACCCTAACCCTAACCCTAACCCTAACCCTAACCCTAACCCTAACCCTAACCTAACCCTAACCCTAACCCTAACCCTAACCCTAACCCTAACCCTAACCCTAACCCTAACCCTAACCCTAACCCTAACCCTAACCCTAACCCTAACCCTAACCCTAACCCTAACCCTAACCCTAACCCTAACCCTAACCCTAACCCTAACCCTAACCCTAACCCTAACCCTAACCCTAACCCTAACCCTAACCCTAACCCTAACCCTAACCCTAACCCTAACCCTAACCCTAACCCTAACCCTAACCTAACCCTAACCCTAACCCTAACCCTAACCCTAACCCTAACCCTAACCCTAACCCTAACCCTAACCCTAACCCCTAACCCTAACCCTAACCCTAACCCTAACCCTAACCCTAACCCTAACCCTAACCCTAACCCTAACCCTAACCTAACCCTAACCCTAACCCTAACCCTAACCCTAACCCTAACCCTAACCCTAACCCTAACCCTAACCCTAACCCTAACCCTAACCTAACCCTAACCCTAACCCTAACCCTAACCCTAACCCTAACCCTAACCCTAACCTAACCCTAACCCTAACCCTAACCCTAACCCTAACCCTAACCCTAACCCTAACCCTAACCCTAACCCTAACCCTAACCCTAACCCTAACCCTAACCCTAACCTAACCCTAACCCTAACCCTAACCCTAACCCTAACCCTAACCCGAACCCTAACCCTAACCCTAACCCCTAACCCTAACCCTAACCCTAACCCTAACCCGAACCCGAACCCTAACCCTAACCCTAACCCTAACCCTAACCCTAACCCTAACCCGAACCCTAACCCTAACCCTAACCCTAACCCTAACCCTAACCCTAACCCTAACCCGAACCCTAACCCTAACCCTAACCCTAACCCTAACCCTAACCCTAACCCTAACCCTAACCCTAACCCTAACCCTAACCCTAACCCTAACCCTAACCCTAACCCTAACCCTAACCCTAACCCTAACCCTAACCCCTAACCCTAACCCTAACCCTAACCCTAACCCTAACCCAACCCTAACCCTAACCCTAACCCTAACCCTAACCCTAACCCTAACCCTAACCCTAACCCTAACCCTAACCCTAACCCTAAC
>NW_026776839.1:30000-53331 GCF_030936135.1 Gavia stellata
GTTTTCTCACTTTTACCCTTCCGATTCTCTCCCCCATCCCACCTGGGGGGAGTGAGCGAGTGGCTGTGTGGTGCTTAGTTGCCAGCTGGGGTTAAACCACGACATCCATGGCTTTGGTAAATCCTGTTTCAGCCTCATCTCCTCCGTCTACCTTCTAGAGCTGCATGGTGGAGCCTTGCTCCCATGCTGGAGTGCAGGGCAGTCACGGGAGGAAAGCAGGAGCCAGCCCCGTGCGTTGCATTTGCTGAGCGGGGCTAGGTCCCTGGAGGCTAGAGGGCATTGGCCGGTCCAGTTCCAGCAGGGCGATGTCGTTCCTCTGCGCGATGTTACTGTAGTGCTCGTGAACCGGTAGCTGCTTGATACTGCACGCTTGGGCCTCAGGGCCCAGCTGAGGCAACCGGGTGGCCCCGATCACCACGTGCCACATGGTGATGTGCCGGGAAGGCAGAGGGAGAGAGGGGGTCAGAGGGAGCGGAGCCATGTGCTGCAGCAGCCCAGCAGTCCCCTGCCTCCTGCTTCATAATGGAAAGGGGAAAGCAGCGCTAGGGAGGGGGCGAGTGCCCTGGCACGCCTTAGGCACAAGGAATGTCGAGCTGGAGGCTGCTAGGAAGCAGTGGCACAAGCCCAGCCTTCTCCCAGTGCCTTAAATATTAGCAAGGGAAGTAAGTTCAACTAAAATCCGTGGCTGGATGTCGAACTACTTACCCAGTGGTTGGCACGGACCTTGGGCCTTTCCAGCTCTGTATCTCCTCTTGCTCGTGAACTAGTCCAGCTTCAAGCTCAAGAGCAACTTGCCCGCGCAGCCAGTGCTCCCACCAGTAGGTGGCCCTAGACACTTGGTGTCTCCAACCGCTGGGTCCCTACGACCAGAGTTCCCTTCTGCCATTGCTAGCAGCCAGGCCCCTGGACCCACCCCCGCACTGGGTACAGAGTGAGGCCACACAGAAAAGGATTTGGGAGCGCTCTCAGCAAGAAGGTGGGACGGACTGTGGGGATTAGGCGCTGGGCTGAGTCAGAGAAGCAAACAAGTTGGCTTATGTGCGCCTAGCGCCTTGATTCCCCACCCCCACCCCCTTCCCTCCATTTTCCGTGCTTATACATCCCCCTCACCTTCCTCAACGCCTCTTTCTCTGCCCTTGTCTCCTCCCAAACAAGGGACCTAGCCCCTTGCTTCTTTCCCCCCCCTTGCTCCCAGGTTTGCTACATCTGTGAATGGATTTGGTGTTGCAGGTGCTCTTAGCTAGGTCACCTTGGACTTCCACGCCATTACTGATGGGGTTTCCTGGGTACTGCTGGCCCTGCCAGATTCCTCTCCCCAAAATGAGCCCAACTCTCCCTTCAGTTATCTGTGAAGTGGGGCCACCTCTCACACCAATCCCCCTCAACCACCCGTGAAATCTGGCTCTTCCTCATGGCACTGTAACTCCTGTCAGCTGCTCAGTCTGTTCGCTACGGTCAGCAATTTCTCTTGTCACGCTCAGGAGTTTCGCACAGGCCGTTCAGTGAGCTAAGGCTTAGGCCAGGCCCTAATCGGCAGCTTGTGTGCCTTAATGCGCACCCCCAAAGTCGTCTGCATGTCCCATCATTTTTTTCCTATCCTCGTTCTAGCCACAGTGTGCCAGTCTTCTCCATCGCACGCTGGCTCTGAGAACCCCCCTCTCCGACCAGGCCCGGTTTCAGCCCTTTTGAGTGGCTCTTTCCCTTTGTGCCCTACTTGACTGCCTGCAGCCTCGTTTTGCAGGCGCCGGGCGTGGAAGTCCTTGCCTTGCCCAGGAGACTGAATCGGACTGAAGCATGGTTAGCTGTGAAAACTGGCAATTTTATTGGAAGAACTGAGTCAGCGTCAGCCCTTCAGCACTGCCAAGGAAATGGCGGTGGTACGCTGCCGGCTGCACTGGATCCTGTCCGTCCTGCTGCTCAGGCCTTTGTCCCCCTTAGGAACTGCAGGAGCTCCTGCAGCAGTTTAAAGAATTGCACCAGCTTCTGGACTGGAAATGGGCAGGGTGTAAACCTGCCTGATTGAGTTGGTATCGGTCTTGGCCTCTGAAAGGGGCTCGAGGTGAAGCCTGGCTGTGGCGTTGGAGTAGCCGTTGCTGCCGGGCGCAGTCCCATCTGTGCCAGGATCCAGCCGTAGAAGTGCTGCGTGGAGGTGTAGACTCCGGGCCGTCTTGCTCTCGCGCAGCCTTTCCCCCAGCTGGTGACTCCAACGAGCCAGAAGTAGTCTGCGTTGTTATCTTGGCAGACGAGAGGACCACCGCTGTCACCCTGCAGCGGAGGAGAGAGGACAAAGGCGGTGTTGGGTGGCCTCTGTCAGCGCTACGGCTGGCTCCTTCTCTCTCACAGCACCTGCCAGAGCTGTGCTCTGCGGCACAGAAAGGCCCCGCTCAGGTGCCGGGGCCTACAGGAGCTTGTGTGGGAGGGGGTCGTGGGCCTGTAAGGTAGGGCTCTCTCTCATCTCTGCACAGCGATCCTTCATGTGTGGAACGCACGTGCTCCAGGCTTGGGATGTGGAGCTGCGTGCTGCCAAGAGCACTGGATGGGCTTTGTGGGCAGAGTCGCAGGCCTCTGGGGCAAGGGGGGCACTGGGCAAGGAGCTGCAGGTGGGGAAGGGGAGGTGAGCCCCAGCAGCGGTGGGGACCCAGCGGTGGGAGGGTGACTTGCCAGGCAAAGCACGCGCTGGGGTCTGCGTGGGACGGTTGTGAGAGGGCTGCCTGTGCTGCTGGGGCTTGACTCGTAGCACGCTCCTACCTGGCAGGTGTCGATGCCACCCTGCGCATAGCCAGCACACAGGTTGTGGGTGTGGATGGCCCCTCTGTACCACCCGCTGCTGTTACAGAGGTTGACATCAATGAGGCGGACCTTGGCCTCCTGCAGGACATCAGTTGATCCTCCAGCTGCGAGCACAGAAAGGAATTAACACCAGGCAGCTCGTTGCCATTTCTCCTCCCCTGTCTGGGTGAAGCCCTTCCCTAGGGCTTGGCTTTGCACCTTGAAGGCACTGTACCGGTGGTCCCCTTGTGCCTCCCTTTGGGGAATGGGTCAGGCCCATCTCTCTCTAGAGGCATGCGTCCCCGCAGCCTGACTCTGGCTTTCGCCTCTGCTCTCAGGAAGCCCAACCCGTCTCCCCTGCGTGCCAAGCTTGCGCTCAGGACACGAGTACTTTTTGGGAACTCACATCTTGCAGTCGTGGAACCCCAGCCGCTGGCGTAGCAGGTTGTCAGCTCTGACACTCTCAGCGAGGCGTCGGGCACACAGGCAAGCTGGATGGAGTAGCTGCACTGCACAGGCTGGTCCAGTTCCAGCAGGGCGATGTCGTTCCTCTGCGTGATGTTACTGTAGTGCTCGTGAACCAGTAGCCGCTTGATAGTGCGCACTTGGGCCTCAGGGCCCAGCTGAGTCAACCGGGTGGCCCCGATCACCACGCGCCACATGGTGATGTGCCTGGAAGGCAGAGGGAGAGAGGGGTCAGAGGGAGCGGAGCCATGTGCTGCAGCAGCCCTGCAGTTCCCTGCCTTCTGCTCCACAAGGCAGAGAGGCAAGCAGCGCTAGGGAGGGGGCGAGTGCCCTGGCACGCCTTAGGCACAAGGAACGTTGAGCTGGAGGCTGCTAGGAAGCAGTGGCACAAGCCCAGCCTTCTCCTGAGCAGTCTCTCGCTGGGCTCTGCAGTACCCAGGCACTGGGCGGACTGCAAGGAGACGGGATGGCAGTAGCACGCGGTGCTGCGGACAGGGCACCTGCTAGTGTTGTGGGGATGTCCGCGTTCCCTGGTCCTCCTTACCTGGCCTCAATGAAGCAGTGGGCTGCTGTGAGGACCCACTGTGGGCTGATGAGGGACCCTCCGCATATATGCCCCGTGCCTGTTTTCCAGGGATCCTGGATGCTGACGATCCAGGGCCAGGCCCCTGGCTGGGCATCTGTGCCACCCACGACGCGCGACATGCCGTGGTGAGAAGCCATGGGCCGGAGCCCGCAGGTCCCTCTGGAAACAGAAACTCCTCATTACTGTCCTGCTGGAGGGCTTGCTGCTCTTCAGGCTACGCGTCAGCTGTCTTCCCTCTCCACAAGGCGCTGCGTGGACAGCAAGGCCAGGGAAGCCCGTGGGGCGTGCGTGCATCCGCCCCCGTTTCTCTTTTATCCCCGCAGGCCAGTTGTGCCAGCAGCATGGGTGCTGGCAAGGAACTGAAGTTCCCAGGTGGGGTTCAGGAAGCTGTGGCGTGGCCACGGGGGACAAGCGGGCACCCTCCAGTGAACCCCGTAAGGGTTGCCCAAGCTCCCTGCCGGAGCCTTGGGCTGCTTACTTACCCGCAGGTGTCCCACGTGCCGTGCGCAAGCCCGCACAGGGCCAGCAGGACGAGGAGGCGGAGCAAATTCATCGCTGCCAGCGACACGTGGCAGCTGCAAGCACGGAGAGCTCGTCGCCACCAGTGCGGCAAACGACGTAGTGCCCGCTGGACTCACGTTGCCCGCGGTGCCCTCGGTTCCGGGGCTGATGTCACAGAGTCGCTGGTTCCGGGTGCTGGGCGTGGTGGCCTCTCGGGGCAGGGGGGGCAACATGGGGGGGTTCCAAGCAGGAGGGGAGGCAGAAGCTGGCATCGGACGCCCCCGACAGTCGCCCCCCCCACCCCCACCCCACCCCACCCAGCACTGAATGCTGTGCTTGTGGGATGAAGGCGTGCAGGCCCCGTGGCAGGCAGCAGCGCCTGCCTCCGAGCCCTGCCTGCTAACAGCTGGCAGGAAAAAACCAAGTGGGGCATCATAGCCTCTTTGGGAAGTTCACTGCCACCCTGCTCCCTGCAGCCGTTTGCCACCAGCTCCTTCCCAAAAAGCATACGCCAGAGAACAGAACTGCTCCAGGCAGTAGGCACGTGTCTGGGCACTGAAGAGCCAATCTGGTTATAGCCGCGGCGGGCAAGCAGTGATGTGGAAGCCAACTAAGGCAGGCGTACCCAAGCAGTGTCAGCCTTCCGGCACAAAGCCCAGTGAAACGCAGACGCAGCACAGGCCGTCCTGGCTACGTCAGCCACAGCAACAGCCTCTGGCAGGCTTCCTGTCCTTGCTGTCCATGAGTTACGTTGCTGTTCTGGGCCAACACCGACAAGGGCAGTTGTGGCCCCTGGTGCGCGTGGCCAAGGACACGCAGTTTTAGGCTCTAGCCAGAGAAGGGTGCTCCCGCTCTCAGCACCACACGCCATTCTCCATTGTGCTGGTTTTGGCTGGGGTAGCGTTAGTTTTCTTCTTAGTAGCTAGTATGGGGCTGTGCTTTGGATTTGTGCTGGAAACAGTGTTGATAAAGCAGGGATGTTTTAGTTACTGCTAAGCAGTGCTTACACAGAGTCAAGGCCTTTTCTGCTTCTCACACCGCCCCACCAGCGAGTAGGCTGGGGGTGCACAAAAAGTTGGGAGGCGACACAGCTGGGACAGCTGACCCCAACTGACCAAAGGGATATTCCATACCATAGGACGTCATGCTCAGCATAGAAAGCTGGGGGAAGAAGAAGGAAGGGGGGGACGTGCGGGGTGATGGCGTTTGTCTTCCCAAGTAGCCGTTTACGCGTGATGGAGCCCTACTTTCCTGGAGATGGCTGAACACCTGCCTGCCGGTGGGAAGTAGTGAACGAATTCCTTGTTTTGCTTTGCTTGCCTGCGCAGCTTTTGCTCCACCTATGGAACTGTCTTTATCTCAAGCCGCGAGTTTTCTCACTTTTACCCTTCCGATTCTCTCCCCCATCCCACCTGGGGGGAGTGAGCGAGTGGCTGTGTGGTGCTTAGTTGCCAGCTGGGGTTAAACCACGACATCCATGGCTTTGGTAAATCCTGTTTCAGCCTCATCTCCTCCGTCTACCTTCTAGAGCTGCATGGTGGAGCCTTGCTCCCATGCTGGAGTGCAGGGCAGTCACGGGAGGAAAGCAGGAGCCAGCCCCGTGCGTTGCATTTGCTGAGCGGGGCTAGGTCCCTGGAGGCTAGAGGGCATTGGCCGGTCCAGTTCCAGCAGGGCGATGTCGTTCCTCTGCGCGATGTTACTGTAGTGCTCGTGAACCGGTAGCTGCTTGATACTGCACGCTTGGGCCTCAGGGCCCAGCTGAGGCAACCGGGTGGCCCCGATCACCACGTGCCACATGGTGATGTGCCGGGAAGGCAGAGGGAGAGAGGGGGTCAGAGGGAGCGGAGCCATGTGCTGCAGCAGCCCAGCAGTCCCCTGCCTCCTGCTTCATAATGGAAAGGGGAAAGCAGCGCTAGGGAGGGGGCGAGTGCCCTGGCACGCCTTAGGCACAAGGAATGTCGAGCTGGAGGCTGCTAGGAAGCAGTGGCACAAGCCCAGCCTTCTCCCAGTGCCTTAAATATTAGCAAGGGAAGTAAGTTCAACTAAAATCCGTGGCTGGATGTCGAACTACTTACCCAGTGGTTGGCACGGACCTTGGGCCTTTCCAGCTCTGTATCTCCTCTTGCTCGTGAACTAGTCCAGCTTCAAGCTCAAGAGCAACTTGCCCGCGCAGCCAGTGCTCCCACCAGTAGGTGGCCCTAGACACTTGGTGTCTCCAACCGCTGGGTCCCTACGACCAGAGTTCCCTTCTGCCATTGCTAGCAGCCAGGCCCCTGGACCCACCCCCGCACTGGGTACAGAGTGAGGCCACACAGAAAAGGATTTGGGAGCGCTCTCAGCAAGAAGGTGGGACGGACTGTGGGGATTAGGCGCTGGGCTGAGTCAGAGAAGCAAACAAGTTGGCTTATGTGCGCCTAGCGCCTTGATTCCCCACCCCCACCCCCTTCCCTCCATTTTCCGTGCTTATACATCCCCCTCACCTTCCTCAACGCCTCTTTCTCTGCCCTTGTCTCCTCCCAAACAAGGGACCTAGCCCCTTGCTTCTTTCCCCCCCCTTGCTCCCAGGTTTGCTACATCTGTGAATGGATTTGGTGTTGCAGGTGCTCTTAGCTAGGTCACCTTGGACTTCCACGCCATTACTGATGGGGTTTCCTGGGTACTGCTGGCCCTGCCAGATTCCTCTCCCCAAAATGAGCCCAACTCTCCCTTCAGTTATCTGTGAAGTGGGGCCACCTCTCACACCAATCCCCCTCAACCACCCGTGAAATCTGGCTCTTCCTCATGGCACTGTAACTCCTGTCAGCTGCTCAGTCTGTTCGCTACGGTCAGCAATTTCTCTTGTCACGCTCAGGAGTTTCGCACAGGCCGTTCAGTGAGCTAAGGCTTAGGCCAGGCCCTAATCGGCAGCTTGTGTGCCTTAATGCGCACCCCCAAAGTCGTCTGCATGTCCCATCATTTTTTTCCTATCCTCGTTCTAGCCACAGTGTGCCAGTCTTCTCCATCGCACGCTGGCTCTGAGAACCCCCCTCTCCGACCAGGCCCGGTTTCAGCCCTTTTGAGTGGCTCTTTCCCTTTGTGCCCTACTTGACTGCCTGCAGCCTCGTTTTGCAGGCGCCGGGCGTGGAAGTCCTTGCCTTGCCCAGGAGACTGAATCGGACTGAAGCATGGTTAGCTGTGAAAACTGGCAATTTTATTGGAAGAACTGAGTCAGCGTCAGCCCTTCAGCACTGCCAAGGAAATGGCGGTGGTACGCTGCCGGCTGCACTGGATCCTGTCCGTCCTGCTGCTCAGGCCTTTGTCCCCCTTAGGAACTGCAGGAGCTCCTGCAGCAGTTTAAAGAATTGCACCAGCTTCTGGACTGGAAATGGGCAGGGTGTAAACCTGCCTGATTGAGTTGGTATCGGTCTTGGCCTCTGAAAGGGGCTCGAGGTGAAGCCTGGCTGTGGCGTTGGAGTAGCCGTTGCTGCCGGGCGCAGTCCCATCTGTGCCAGGATCCAGCCGTAGAAGTGCTGCGTGGAGGTGTAGACTCCGGGCCGTCTTGCTCTCGCGCAGCCTTTCCCCCAGCTGGTGACTCCAACGAGCCAGAAGTAGTCTGCGTTGTTATCTTGGCAGACGAGAGGACCACCGCTGTCACCCTGCAGCGGAGGAGAGAGGACAAAGGCGGTGTTGGGTGGCCTCTGTCAGCGCTACGGCTGGCTCCTTCTCTCTCACAGCACCTGCCAGAGCTGTGCTCTGCGGCACAGAAAGGCCCCGCTCAGGTGCCGGGGCCTACAGGAGCTTGTGTGGGAGGGGGTCGTGGGCCTGTAAGGTAGGGCTCTCTCTCATCTCTGCACAGCGATCCTTCATGTGTGGAACGCACGTGCTCCAGGCTTGGGATGTGGAGCTGCGTGCTGCCAAGAGCACTGGATGGGCTTTGTGGGCAGAGTCGCAGGCCTCTGGGGCAAGGGGGGCACTGGGCAAGGAGCTGCAGGTGGGGAAGGGGAGGTGAGCCCCAGCAGCGGTGGGGACCCAGCGGTGGGAGGGTGACTTGCCAGGCAAAGCACGCGCTGGGGTCTGCGTGGGACGGTTGTGAGAGGGCTGCCTGTGCTGCTGGGGCTTGACTCGTAGCACGCTCCTACCTGGCAGGTGTCGATGCCACCCTGCGCATAGCCAGCACACAGGTTGTGGGTGTGGATGGCCCCTCTGTACCACCCGCTGCTGTTACAGAGGTTGACATCAATGAGGCGGACCTTGGCCTCCTGCAGGACATCAGTTGATCCTCCAGCTGCGAGCACAGAAAGGAATTAACACCAGGCAGCTCGTTGCCATTTCTCCTCCCCTGTCTGGGTGAAGCCCTTCCCTAGGGCTTGGCTTTGCACCTTGAAGGCACTGTACCGGTGGTCCCCTTGTGCCTCCCTTTGGGGAATGGGTCAGGCCCATCTCTCTCTAGAGGCATGCGTCCCCGCAGCCTGACTCTGGCTTTCGCCTCTGCTCTCAGGAAGCCCAACCCGTCTCCCCTGCGTGCCAAGCTTGCGCTCAGGACACGAGTACTTTTTGGGAACTCACATCTTGCAGTCGTGGAACCCCAGCCGCTGGCGTAGCAGGTTGTCAGCTCTGACACTCTCAGCGAGGCGTCGGGCACACAGGCAAGCTGGATGGAGTAGCTGCACTGCACAGGCTGGTCCAGTTCCAGCAGGGCGATGTCGTTCCTCTGCGTGATGTTACTGTAGTGCTCGTGAACCAGTAGCCGCTTGATAGTGCGCACTTGGGCCTCAGGGCCCAGCTGAGTCAACCGGGTGGCCCCGATCACCACGCGCCACATGGTGATGTGCCTGGAAGGCAGAGGGAGAGAGGGGTCAGAGGGAGCGGAGCCATGTGCTGCAGCAGCCCTGCAGTTCCCTGCCTTCTGCTCCACAAGGCAGAGAGGCAAGCAGCGCTAGGGAGGGGGCGAGTGCCCTGGCACGCCTTAGGCACAAGGAACGTTGAGCTGGAGGCTGCTAGGAAGCAGTGGCACAAGCCCAGCCTTCTCCTGAGCAGTCTCTCGCTGGGCTCTGCAGTACCCAGGCACTGGGCGGACTGCAAGGAGACGGGATGGCAGTAGCACGCGGTGCTGCGGACAGGGCACCTGCTAGTGTTGTGGGGATGTCCGCGTTCCCTGGTCCTCCTTACCTGGCCTCAATGAAGCAGTGGGCTGCTGTGAGGACCCACTGTGGGCTGATGAGGGACCCTCCGCATATATGCCCCGTGCCTGTTTTCCAGGGATCCTGGATGCTGACGATCCAGGGCCAGGCCCCTGGCTGGGCATCTGTGCCACCCACGACGCGCGACATGCCGTGGTGAGAAGCCATGGGCCGGAGCCCGCAGGTCCCTCTGGAAACAGAAACTCCTCATTACTGTCCTGCTGGAGGGCTTGCTGCTCTTCAGGCTACGCGTCAGCTGTCTTCCCTCTCCACAAGGCGCTGCGTGGACAGCAAGGCCAGGGAAGCCCGTGGGGCGTGCGTGCATCCGCCCCCGTTTCTCTTTTATCCCCGCAGGCCAGTTGTGCCAGCAGCATGGGTGCTGGCAAGGAACTGAAGTTCCCAGGTGGGGTTCAGGAAGCTGTGGCGTGGCCACGGGGGACAAGCGGGCACCCTCCAGTGAACCCCGTAAGGGTTGCCCAAGCTCCCTGCCGGAGCCTTGGGCTGCTTACTTACCCGCAGGTGTCCCACGTGCCGTGCGCAAGCCCGCACAGGGCCAGCAGGACGAGGAGGCGGAGCAAATTCATCGCTGCCAGCGACACGTGGCAGCTGCAAGCACGGAGAGCTCGTCGCCACCAGTGCGGCAAACGACGTAGTGCCCGCTGGACTCACGTTGCCCGCGGTGCCCTCGGTTCCGGGGCTGATGTCACAGAGTCGCTGGTTCCGGGTGCTGGGCGTGGTGGCCTCTCGGGGCAGGGGGGGCAACATGGGGGGGTTCCAAGCAGGAGGGGAGGCAGAAGCTGGCATCGGACGCCCCCGACAGTCGCCCCCCCACCCCCACCCCACCCCACCCAGCACTGAATGCTGTGCTTGTGGGATGAAGGCGTGCAGGCCCCGTGGCAGGCAGCAGCGCCTGCCTCCGAGCCCTGCCTGCTAACAGCTGGCAGGAAAAAACCAAGTGGGGCATCATAGCCTCTTTGGGAAGTTCACTGCCACCCTGCTCCCTGCAGCCGTTTGCCAGCAGCTCCTTCCCAAAAAGCATACGCCAGAGAACAGAACTGCTCCAGGCAGTAGGCACGTGTCTGGGCACTGAAGAGCCAATCTGGTTATAGCCGCGGCGGGCAAGCAGTGATGTGGAAGCCAACTAAGGCAGGCGTACCCAAGCAGTGTCAGCCTTCCGGCACAAAGCCCAGTGAAACGCAGACGCAGCACAGGCCGTCCTGGCTACGTCAGCCACAGCAACAGCCTCTGGCAGGCTTCCTGTCCTTGCTGTCCATGAGTTACGTTGCTGTTCTGGGCCAACACCGACAAGGGCAGTTGTGGCCCCTGGTGCGCGTGGCCAAGGACACGCAGTTTTAGGCTCTAGCCAGAGAAGGGTGCTCCCGCTCTCAGCACCACACGCCATTCTCCATTGTGCTGGTTTTGGCTGGGGTAGCGTTAGTTTTCTTCTTAGTAGCTAGTATGGGGCTGTGCTTTGGATTTGTGCTGGAAACAGTGTTGATAAAGCAGGGATGTTTTAGTTACTGCTAAGCAGTGCTTACACAGAGTCAAGGCCTTTTCTGCTTCTCACACCGCCCCACCAGCGAGTAGGCTGGGGGTGCACAAAAAGTTGGGAGGCGACACAGCTGGGACAGCTGACCCCAACTGACCAAAGGGATATTCCATACCATAGGACGTCATGCTCAGCATAGAAAGCTGGGGGAAGAAGAAGGAAGGGGGGGACGTGCGGGGTGATGGCGTTTGTCTTCCCAAGTAGCCGTTTACGCGTGATGGAGCCCTACTTTCCTGGAGATGGCTGAACACCTGCCTGCCGGTGGGAAGTAGTGAACGAATTCCTTGTTTTGCTTTGCTTGCCTGCGCAGCTTTTGCTCCACCTATGGAACTGTCTTTATCTCAAGCCGCGAGTTTTCTCACTTTTACCCTTCCGATTCTCTCCCCCATCCCACCTGGGGGGAGTGAGCGAGTGGCTGTGTGGTGCTTAGTTGCCAGCTGGGGTTAAACCACGACATCCATGGCTTTGGTAAATCCTGTTTCAGCCTCATCTCCTCCGTCTACCTTCTAGAGCTGCATGGTGGAGCCTTGCTCCCATGCTGGAGTGCAGGGCAGTCACGGGAGGAAAGCAGGAGCCAGCCCCGTGCGTTGCATTTGCTGAGCGGGGCTAGGTCCCTGGAGGCTAGAGGGCATTGGCCGGTCCAGTTCCAGCAGGGCGATGTCGTTCCTCTGCGCGATGTTACTGTAGTGCTCGTGAACCGGTAGCTGCTTGATACTGCACGCTTGGGCCTCAGGGCCCAGCTGAGGCAACCGGGTGGCCCCGATCACCACGTGCCACATGGTGATGTGCCGGGAAGGCAGAGGGAGAGAGGGGGTCAGAGGGAGCGGAGCCATGTGCTGCAGCAGCCCAGCAGTCCCCTGCCTCCTGCTTCATAATGGAAAGGGGAAAGCAGCGCTAGGGAGGGGGCGAGTGCCCTGGCACGCCTTAGGCACAAGGAATGTCGAGCTGGAGGCTGCTAGGAAGCAGTGGCACAAGCCCAGCCTTCTCCCAGTGCCTTAAATATTAGCAAGGGAAGTAAGTTCAACTAAAATCCGTGGCTGGATGTCGAACTACTTACCCAGTGGTTGGCACGGACCTTGGGCCTTTCCAGCTCTGTATCTCCTCTTGCTCGTGAACTAGTCCAGCTTCAAGCTCAAGAGCAACTTGCCCGCGCAGCCAGTGCTCCCACCAGTAGCTGGCCCTAGACACTTGGTGTCTCCAACCGCTGGGTCCCTACGACCAGAGTTCCCTTCTGCCATTGCTAGCAGCCAGGCCCCTGGACCCACCCCCGCACTGGGTACAGAGTGAGGCCACACAGAAAAGGATTTGGGAGCGCTCTCAGCAAGAAGGTGGGACGGACTGTGGGGATTAGGCGCTGGGCTGAGTCAGAGAAGCAAACAAGTTGGCTTATGTGCGCCTAGCGCCTTGATTCCCCACCCCCACCCCCTTCCCTCCATTTTCCGTGCTTATACATCCCCCTCACCTTCCTCAACGCCTCTTTCTCTGCCCTTGTCTCCTCCCAAACAAGGGACCTAGCCCCTTGCTTCTTTCCCCCCCCTTGCTCCCAGGTTTGCTACATCTGTGAATGGATTTGGTGTTGCAGGTGCTCTTAGCTAGGTCACCTTGGACTTCCACGCCATTACTGATGGGGTTTCCTGGGTACTGCTGGCCCTGCCAGATTCCTCTCCCCAAAATGAGCCCAACTCTCCCTTCAGTTATCTGTGAAGTGGGGCCACCTCTCACACCAATCCCCCTCAACCACCCGTGAAATCTGGCTCTTCCTCATGGCACTGTAACTCCTGTCAGCTGCTCAGTCTGTTCGCTACGGTCAGCAATTTCTCTTGTCACGCTCAGGAGTTTCGCACAGGCCGTTCAGTGAGCTAAGGCTTAGGCCAGGCCCTAATCGGCAGCTTGTGTGCCTTAATGCGCACCCCCAAAGTCGTCTGCATGTCCCATCATTTTTTTCCTATCCTCGTTCTAGCCACAGTGTGCCAGTCTTCTCCATCGCACGCTGGCTCTGAGAACCCCCCTCTCCGACCAGGCCCGGTTTCAGCCCTTTTGAGTGGCTCTTTCCCTTTGTGCCCTACTTGACTGCCTGCAGCCTCGTTTTGCAGGCGCCGGGCGTGGAAGTCCTTGCCTTGCCCAGGAGACTGAATCGGACTGAAGCATGGTTAGCTGTGAAAACTGGCAATTTTATTGGAAGAACTGAGTCAGCGTCAGCCCTTCAGCACTGCCAAGGAAATGGCGGTGGTACGCTGCCGGCTGCACTGGATCCTGTCCGTCCTGCTGCTCAGGCCTTTGTCCCCCTTAGGAACTGCAGGAGCTCCTGCAGCAGTTTAAAGAATTGCACCAGCTTCTGGACTGGAAATGGGCAGGGTGTAAACCTGCCTGATTGAGTTGGTATCGGTCTTGGCCTCTGAAAGGGGCTCGAGGTGAAGCCTGGCTGTGGCGTTGGAGTAGCCGTTGCTGCCGGGCGCAGTCCCATCTGTGCCAGGATCCAGCCGTAGAAGTGCTGCGTGGAGGTGTAGACTCCGGGCCGTCTTGCTCTCGCGCAGCCTTTCCCCCAGCTGGTGACTCCAACGAGCCAGAAGTAGTCTGCGTTGTTATCTTGGCAGACGAGAGGACCACCGCTGTCACCCTGCAGCGGAGGAGAGAGGACAAAGGCGGTGTTGGGTGGCCTCTGTCAGCGCTACGGCTGGCTCCTTCTCTCTCACAGCACCTGCCAGAGCTGTGCTCTGCGGCACAGAAAGGCCCCGCTCAGGTGCCGGGGCCTACAGGAGCTTGTGTGGGAGGGGGTCGTGGGCCTGTAAGGTAGGGCTCTCTCTCATCTCTGCACAGCGATCCTTCATGTGTGGAACGCACGTGCTCCAGGCTTGGGATGTGGAGCTGCGTGCTGCCAAGAGCACTGGATGGGCTTTGTGGGCAGAGTCGCAGGCCTCTGGGGCAAGGGGGGCACTGGGCAAGGAGCTGCAGGTGGGGAAGGGGAGGTGAGCCCCAGCAGCGGTGGGGACCCAGCGGTGGGAGGGTGACTTGCCAGGCAAAGCACGCGCTGGGGTCTGCGTGGGACGGTTGTGAGAGGGCTGCCTGTGCTGCTGGGGCTTGACTCGTAGCACGCTCCTACCTGGCAGGTGTCGATGCCACCCTGCGCATAGCCAGCACACAGGTTGTGGGTGTGGATGGCCCCTCTGTACCACCCGCTGCTGTTACAGAGGTTGACATCAATGAGGCGGACCTTGGCCTCCTGCAGGACATCAGTTGATCCTCCAGCTGCGAGCACAGAAAGGAATTAACACCAGGCAGCTCGTTGCCATTTCTCCTCCCCTGTCTGGGTGAAGCCCTTCCCTAGGGCTTGGCTTTGCACCTTGAAGGCACTGTACCGGTGGTCCCCTTGTGCCTCCCTTTGGGGAATGGGTCAGGCCCATCTCTCTCTAGAGGCATGCGTCCCCGCAGCCTGACTCTGGCTTTCGCCTCTGCTCTCAGGAAGCCCAACCCGTCTCCCCTGCGTGCCAAGCTTGCGCTCAGGACACGAGTACTTTTTGGGAACTCACATCTTGCAGTCGTGGAACCCCAGCCGCTGGCGTAGCAGGTTGTCAGCTCTGACACTCTCAGCGAGGCGTCGGGCACACAGGCAAGCTGGATGGAGTAGCTGCACTGCACAGGCTGGTCCAGTTCCAGCAGGGCGATGTCGTTCCTCTGCGTGATGTTACTGTAGTGCTCGTGAACCAGTAGCCGCTTGATAGTGCGCACTTGGGCCTCAGGGCCCAGCTGAGTCAACCGGGTGGCCCCGATCACCACGCGCCACATGGTGATGTGCCTGGAAGGCAGAGGGAGAGAGGGGTCAGAGGGAGCGGAGCCATGTGCTGCAGCAGCCCTGCAGTTCCCTGCCTTCTGCTCCACAAGGCAGAGAGGCAAGCAGCGCTAGGGAGGGGGCGAGTGCCCTGGCACGCCTTAGGCACAAGGAACGTTGAGCTGGAGGCTGCTAGGAAGCAGTGGCACAAGCCCAGCCTTCTCCTGAGCAGTCTCTCGCTGGGCTCTGCAGTACCCAGGCACTGGGCGGACTGCAAGGAGACGGGATGGCAGTAGCACGCGGTGCTGCGGACAGGGCACCTGCTAGTGTTGTGGGGATGTCCGCGTTCCCTGGTCCTCCTTACCTGGCCTCAATGAAGCAGTGGGCTGCTGTGAGGACCCACTGTGGGCTGATGAGGGACCCTCCGCATATATGCCCCGTGCCTGTTTTCCAGGGATCCTGGATGCTGACGATCCAGGGCCAGGCCCCTGGCTGGGCATCTGTGCCACCCACGACGCGCGACATGCCGTGGTGAGAAGCCATGGGCCGGAGCCCGCAGGTCCCTCTGGAAACAGAAACTCCTCATTACTGTCCTGCTGGAGGGCTTGCTGCTCTTCAGGCTACGCGTCAGCTGTCTTCCCTCTCCACAAGGCGCTGCGTGGACAGCAAGGCCAGGGAAGCCCGTGGGGCGTGCGTGCATCCGCCCCCGTTTCTCTTTTATCCCCGCAGGCCAGTTGTGCCAGCAGCATGGGTGCTGGCAAGGAACTGAAGTTCCCAGGTGGGGTTCAGGAAGCTGTGGCGTGGCCACGGGGGACAAGCGGGCACCCTCCAGTGAACCCCGTAAGGGTTGCCCAAGCTCCCTGCCGGAGCCTTGGGCCGCTTACTTACCCGCAGGTGTCCCACGTGCCGTGCGCAAGCCCGCACAGGGCCAGCAGGACGAGGAGGCGGAGCAAATTCATCGCTGCCAGCGACACGTGGCAGCTGCAAGCACGGAGAGCTCGTCGCCACCAGTGCGGCAAACGACGTAGTGCCCGCTGGACTCACGTTGCCCGCGGTGCCCTCGGTTCCGGGGCTGATGTCACAGAGTCGCTGGTTCCGGGTGCTGGGCGTGGTGGCCTCTCGGGGCAGGGGGGGCAACATGGGGGGGTTCCAAGCAGGAGGGGAGGCAGAAGCTGGCATCGGACGCCCCCGACAGTCGCCCCCCCACCCCCACCCCACCCCACCCAGCACTGAATGCTGTGCTTGTGGGATGAAGGCGTGCAGGCCCCGTGGCAGGCAGCAGCGCCTGCCTCCGAGCCCTGCCTGCTAACAGCTGGCAGGAAAAAACCAAGTGGGGCATCATAGCCTCTTTGGGAAGTTCACTGCCACCCTGCTCCCTGCAGCCGTTTGCCACCAGCTCCTTCCCAAAAAGCATACGCCAGAGAACAGAACTGCTCCAGGCAGTAGGCACGTGTCTGGGCACTGAAGAGCCAATCTGGTTATAGCCGCGGCGGGCAAGCAGTGATGTGGAAGCCAACTAAGGCAGGCGTACCCAAGCAGTGTCAGCCTTCCGGCACAAAGCCCAGTGAAACGCAGACACAGCACAGGCCGTCCTGGCTACGTCAGCCACAGCAACAGCCTCTGGCAGGCTTCCTGTCCTTGCTGTCCATGAGTTACGTTGCTGTTCTGGGCCAACACCGACAAGGGCAGTTGTGGCCCCTGGTGCGCGTGGCCAAGGACACGCAGTTTTAGGCTCTAGCCAGAGAAGGGTGCTCCCGCTCTCAGCACCACACGCCATTCTCCATTGTGCTGGTTTTGGCTGGGGTAGCGTTAGTTTTCTTCTTAGTAGCTAGTATGGGGCTGTGCTTTGGATTTGTGCTGGAAACAGTGTTGATAAAGCAGGGATGTTTTAGTTACTGCTAAGCAGTGCTTACACAGAGTCAAGGCCTTTTCTGCTTCTCACACCGCCCCACCAGCGAGTAGGCTGGGGGTGCACAAAAAGTTGGGAGGCGACACAGCTGGGACAGCTGACCCCAACTGACCAAAGGGATATTCCATACCATAGGACGTCATGCTCAGCATAGAAAGCTGGGGGAAGAAGAAGGAAGGGGGGGACGTGCGGGGTGATGGCGTTTGTCTTCCCAAGTAGCCGTTTACGCGTGATGGAGCCCTACTTTCCTGGAGATGGCTGAACACCTGCCTGCCGGTGGGAAGTAGTGAACGAATTCCTTGTTTTGCTTTGCTTGCCTGCGCAGCTTTTGCTCCACCTATGGAACTGTCTTTATCTCAAGCCGCGAGTTTTCTCACTTTTACCCTTCCGATTCTCTCCCCCATCCCACCTGGGGGGAGTGAGCGAGTGGCTGTGTGGTGCTTAGTTGCCAGCTGGGGTTAAACCACGACATCCATGGCTTTGGTAAATCCTGTTTCAGCCTCATCTCCTCCGTCTACCTTCTAGAGCTGCATGGTGGAGCCTTGCTCCCATGCTGGAGTGCAGGGCAGTCACGGGAGGAAAGCAGGAGCCAGCCCCGTGCGTTGCATTTGCTGAGCGGGGCTAGGTCCCTGGAGGCTAGAGGGCATTGGCCGGTCCAGTTCCAGCAGGGCGATGTCGTTCCTCTGCGCGATGTTACTGTAGTGCTCGTGAACCGGTAGCTGCTTGATACTGCACGCTTGGGCCTCAGGGCCCAGCTGAGGCAACCGGGTGGCCCCGATCACCACGTGCCACATGGTGATGTGCCGGGAAGGCAGAGGGAGAGAGGGGGTCAGAGGGAGCGGAGCCATGTGCTGCAGCAGCCCAGCAGTCCCCTGCCTCCTGCTTCATAATGGAAAGGGGAAAGCAGCGCTAGGGAGGGGGCGAGTGCCCTGGCACGCCTTAGGCACAAGGAATGTCGAGCTGGAGGCTGCTAGGAAGCAGTGGCACAAGCCCAGCCTTCTCCCAGTGCCTTAAATATTAGCAAGGGAAGTAAGTTCAACTAAAATCCGTGGCTGGATGTCGAACTACTTACCCAGTGGTTGGCACGGACCTTGGGCCTTTCCAGCTCTGTATCTCCTCTTGCTCGTGAACTAGTCCAGCTTCAAGCTCAAGAGCAACTTGCCCGCGCAGCCAGTGCTCCCACCAGTAGCTGGCCCTAGACACTTGGTGTCTCCAACCGCTGGGTCCCTACGACCAGAGTTCCCTTCTGCCATTGCTAGCAGCCAGGCCCCTGGACCCACCCCCGCACTGGGTACAGAGTGAGGCCACACAGAAAAGGATTTGGGAGCGCTCTCAGCAAGAAGGTGGGACGGACTGTGGGGATTAGGCGCTGGGCTGAGTCAGAGAAGCAAACAAGTTGGCTTATGTGCGCCTAGCGCCTTGATTCCCCACCCCCACCCCCTTCCCTCCATTTTCCGTGCTTATACATCCCCCTCACCTTCCTCAACGCCTCTTTCTCTGCCCTTGTCTCCTCCCAAACAAGGGACCTAGCCCCTTGCTTCTTTCCCCCCCCTTGCTCCCAGGTTTGCTACATCTGTGAATGGATTTGGTGTTGCAGGTGCTCTTAGCTAGGTCACCTTGGACTTCCACGCCATTACTGATGGGGTTTCCTGGGTACTGCTGGCCCTGCCAGATTCCTCTCCCCAAAATGAGCCCAACTCTCCCTTCAGTTATCTGTGAAGTGGGGCCACCTCTCACACCAATCCCCCTCAACTACCCGTGAAATCTGGCTCTTCCTCATGGCACTGTAACTCCTGTCAGCTGCTCAGTCTGTTCGCTACGGTCAGCAATTTCTCTTGTCACGCTCAGGAGTTTCGCACAGGCCGTTCAGTGAGCTAAGGCTTAGGCCAGGCCCTAATCGGCAGCTTGTGTGCCTTAATGCGCACCCCCAAAGTCGTCTGCATGTCCCATCATTTTTTTCCTATCCTCGTTCTAGCCACAGTGTGCCAGTCTTCTCCATCGCACGCTGGCTCTGAGAACCCCCCTCTCCGACCAGGCCCGGTTTCAGCCCTTTTGAGTGGCTCTTTCCCTTTGTGCCCTACTTGACTGCCTGCAGCCTCGTTTTGCAGGCGCCGGGCGTGGAAGTCCTTGCCTTGCCCAGGAGACTGAATCGGACTGAAGCATGGTTAGCTGTGAAAACTGGCAATTTTATTGGAAGAACTGAGTCAGCGTCAGCCCTTCAGCACTGCCAAGGAAATGGCGGTGGTACGCTGCCGCTGCACTGGATCCTGTCCGTCCTGCTGCTCAGGCCTTTGTCCCCCTTAGGAACTGCAGGAGCTCCTGCAGCAGTTTAAAGAATTGCACCAGCTTCTGGACTGGAAATGGGCAGGGTGTAAACCTGCTGATTGAGTTGGTATCGGTCTTGGCCTCTGAAAGGGGCTCGAGGTGAAGCCTGGCTGTGGCGTTGGAGTAGCCGTTGCTGCCGGGCGCAGTCCCATCTGTGCCAGGATCCAGCCGTAGAAGTGCTGCGTGGAGGTGTAGACTCCGGGCCGTCTTGCTCTCGCGCAGCCTTTCCCCCAGCTGGTGACTCCAACGAGCCAGAAGTAGTCTGCGTTGTTATCTTGCAGACGAGAGGACCACCGCTGTCACCCTGCAGCGGAGGAGAGAGGACAAAGGCGGTGTTGGGTGGCCTCTGTCAGCGCTACGGCTGGCTCCTTCTCTCTCACAGCACCTGCCAGAGCTGTGCTCTGCGGCACAGAAAGGCCCCGCTCAGGTGCCGGGGCCTACAGGAGCTTGTGTGGGAGGGGGTCGTGGGCCTGTAAGGTAGGGCTCTCTCTCATCTCTGCACAGCGATCCTTCTGTGTGGAACGCACGTGCTCCAGGCTTGGGATGTGGAGCTGCGTGCTGCCAAGAGCACTGGATGGGCTTTGTGGGCAGAGTCGCAGGCCTCTGGGCAAGGGGGGCACTGGGCAAGGAGCTGCAGGTGGGGAAGGGGAGGTGAGCCCCAGCAGCGGTGGGGACCAGCGGTGGGAGGGTGACTTGCCAGGCAAAGCACCGCGCTGGGGTCTGCGTGGGACGGTTGTGAGAGGGCTGCCTGTGCTGCTGGGGCTTGACTCGTAGCACGCTCCTACCTGGCAGGTGTCGATGCCACCCTGCGCATAGCCAGCACACAGGTTGTGGGTGTGGATGGCCCCCTCTGTACCACCCGCTGCTGTTACAGAGGTTGACATCAATGAGGCGACCTTGGCCTCCTGCAGGACATCAGTTGATCCTCCAGCTGCGAGCACAGAAAGGAATTAACACCAGGCAGCTCGTTGCCATTTCTCCTCCCCTGTCTGGGTGAGGCCCTTCCCTAGGGCTTGGCTTTGCACCTTGAAGGCACTGTACCGGTGGTCCCCTTGTGCCTCCCTTTGGGGAATGGGTCAGGCCCATCTCTCTCTAGAGGCATGCGTCCCCGCAGCCTGACTCTGGCTTTCGCCTCTGCTCTCAGGAAGCCCAACCCGTCTCCCCTGCGTGCCAAGCTTGCGCTCAGGACACGAGTACTTTTTGGGAACTCACATCTTGCAGTCGTGAACCCCCAGCCGCTGCGTAGCAGGTTGTCAGCTCTGACACTCTCAGCGAGGCGTCGGGCACACAGGCAAGCTGGATGAGTAGCTGCACTGCACAGGCTGGTCCAGTTCCAGCAGGGCGATGTCGTTCCTCTGCGTGATGTTACTGTAGTGCTCGTGAACCAGTAGCCGCTTGATAGTGCGCACTTGGGCCTCAGGGCCCAGCTGAGTCAACCGGGTGGCCCCGATCACCACGCGCCACATGGTGATGTGCCTGGAAGGCAGAGGGAGAGAGGGGTCAGAGGGAGCGGAGCCATGTGCTGCAGCAGCCCTGCAGTTCCCTGCCTTCTGCTCCACAAGGCAGAGAGGCAAGCAGCGCTAGGGAGGGGGCGAGTGCCCTGGCACGCCTTAGGCACAAGGAACGTTGAGCTGGAGGCTGCTAGGAAGCAGTGGCACAAGCCCAGCCTTCTCCTGAGCAGTCTCTAGTCTGGGCTCTGCAGTACCAGTACCCAGGCACTGGGCGGACTGCAAGGAGACGGGATGGCAGTAGCACGCGGTGCTGCGGACAGGGCACCTGCTAGTGTTGTGGGGATGTCCGCGTTCCCTGGTCCTCCTTACCTGGCCTCAATGAAGCAGTGGGCTGCTGTGAGGACCCACTGTGGGCTGATGAGGGACCCTCCGCATATATGCCCCGTGCCTGTTTTCCAGGGATCCTGGATGCTGACGATCCAGGGCCAGGCCCCTGGCTGGGCATCTGTGCCACCCACGACGCGCGACATGCCGTGGTGAGAAGCCATGGGCCGGAGCCCGCAGGTCCCTCTGGAAACAGAAACTCCTCATTACTGTCCTGCTGGAGGGCTTGCTGCTCTTCAGGCTACGCGTCAGCTGTCTTCCCTCTCCACAAGGCGCTGCGTGGACAGCAAGGCCAGGGAAGCCCGTGGGGCGTGCGTGCATCCGCCCCCGTTTCTCTTTTATCCCCGCAGGCCAGTTGTGCCAGCAGCATGGGTGCTGGCAAGGAACTGAAGTTCCCAGGTGGGGTTCAGGAAGCTGTGGCGTGGCCACGGGGGACAAGCGGGCACCCTCCAGTGAACCCCGTAAGGGTTGCCCAAGCTCCCTGCCGGAGCCTTGGGCCGCTTACTTACCCGCAGGTGTCCCACGTGCCGTGCGCAAGCCCGCACAGGGCCAGCAGGACGAGGAGGCGGAGCAAATTCATCGCTGCCAGCGACACGTGGCAGCTGCAAGCACGGAGAGCTCGTCGCCACCAGTGCGGCAAACGACGTAGTGCCCGCTGGACTCACGTTGCCCGCGGTGCCCTCGGTTCCGGGGCTGATGTCACAGAGTCGCTGGTTCCGGGTGCTGGGCGTGGTGGCCTCTCGGGGCAGGGGGGGGCAACATGGGGGGGTTCCAAGCAGGAGGGGAGGCAGAAGCTGGCATCGGACGCCCCCGACAGTCGCCCCCCCACCCCCCACCCCACCCCACCCAGCACTGAATGCTGTGCTTGTGGGATGAAGGCGTGCAGGCCCCGTGGCAGGCAGCAGCGCCTGCCTCCGAGCCCTGCCTGCTAACAGCTGGCAGGAAAAAACCAAGTGGGGCATCATAGCCTCTTTGGGAAGTTCACTGCCACCCTGCTCCCTGCAGCCGTTTGCCACCAGCTCCTTCCCAAAAAGCATACGCCAGAGAACAGAACTGCTCCAGGCAGTAGGCACGTGTCTGGGCACTGAAGAGCCAATCTGGTTATAGCCGCGGCGGGCAAGCAGTGATGTGGAAGCCAACTAAGGCAGGCGTACCCAAGCAGTGTCAGCCTTCCGGCACAAAGCCCAGTGAAACGCAGACACAGCACAGGCCGTCCTGGCTACGTCAGCCACAGCAACAGCCTCTGGCAGGCTTCCTGTCCTTGCTGTCTATGAGTTACGTTGCTGTTCTGGGCCAACACCGACAAGGGCAGTTGTGGCCCCTGGTGCGCGTGGCCAAGGACACGCAGTTTTAGGCTCTAGCCAGAGAAGGGTGCTCCCGCTCTCAGCACCACACGCCATTCTCCATTGTGCTGGTTTTGGCTGGGGTAGCGTTAGTTTTCTTCTTAGTAGCTAGTATGGGGCTGTGCTTTGGATTTGTGCTGGAAACAGTGTTGATAAAGCAGGGATGTTTTAGTTACTGCTAAGCAGTGCTTACACAGAGTCAAGGCCTTTTCTGCTTCTCACACCGCCCCACCAGCGAGTAGGCTGGGGGTGCACAAAAAGTTGGGAGGCGACACAGCTGGACAGCTGACCCCAACTGACCAAAGGGATATTCCATACCATAGGACGTCATGCTCAGCATAGAAAGCTGGGGGAAGAAGAAGGAAGGGGGGGACGTGCGGGGTGATGGCGTTTGTCTTCCCAAGTAGCCGTTTACGCGTGATGGAGCCCTACTTTCCTGGAGATGGCTGAACACCTGCCTGCCGGTGGGAAGTAGTGAACGAATTCCTTGTTTTGCTTTGCTTGCCTGCGCAGCTTTTGCTCCACCTATGGAACTGTCTTTATCTCAAGCCGCGAGTTTTCTCACTTTTACCCTTCCGATTCTCTCCCCCATCCCACCTGGGGGGAGTGAGCGAGTGGCTGTGTGGTGCTTAGTTGCCAGCTGGGGTTAAACCACGACATCCATGGCTTTGGTAAATCCTGTTTCAGCCTCATCTCCTCCGTCTACCTTCTAGAGCTGCATGGTGGAGCCTTGCTCCCATGCTGGAGTGCAGGGCAGTCACGGGAGGAAAGCAGGAGCCAGCCCCGTGCGTTGCATTTGCTGAGCGGGGCTAGGTCCCTGGAGGCTAGAGGGCATTGGCCGGTCCAGTTCCAGCAGGGCGATGTCGTTCCTCTGCGCGATGTTACTGTAGTGCTCGTGAACCGGTAGCTGCTTGATACTGCACGCTTGGGCCTCAGGGCCCAGCTGAGGCAACCGGGTGGCCCCGATCACCACGTGCCACATGGTGATGTGCCGGGAAGGCAGAGGGAGAGAGGGGGTCAGAGGGAGCGGAGCCATGTGCTGCAGCAGCCCAGCAGTCCCCTGCCTCCTGCTTCATAATGGAAAGGGGAAAGCAGCGCTAGGGAGGGGGCGAGTGCCCTGGCAA